>NC_042979.1:46532684-46595044 GCF_901001165.1 Salmo trutta | reverse complement strand
GCTGTTGCTCAGCCCAGGCCAGACAAGGCTTGCCGTTGCTCATCCCAGGCCACACAAGGCTTGCCGTTGCTCAGCCCAGGCCACATAAGGCTTGCTGTTGCTCAGCCCAGGCCAGACAAGGCTTGCCGTTGCTCATCCCAGGCCAGACAAGGCTTGCCGTTGCTCAGCCCAGGCCAGGCCAGACAAAGACAAAGCCTGCGTCCAAAATGACACCCTATTTGGGAGAAAGGCAGAGGCCTCTCTTTCATGAGAGAATATTTATTCTGTGGAAATAGCTCTGGTTACATTCCACTGTTCTGCTCTGCTCTGTCCTGCTCTGTCCTGCTCTGCTCTGCTCTGTCCTCCTCTGCTCTGTCCTGCTCTGCTCTGTCCTGCTCTGTCCTGCTCTGCTCTGTCCTGCTCTGTCCTGCTCTGCTCTGTCCTGCTCTGTCCTGCTCTGCTCTGTCCTGCTCTGCTCTGTTCTGCTCTGCTCTGTCCTCCTCTGCTCTGTCCTGCTCTGCTCTGTCCTGCTCTGCTCTGTTCTGCTCTGCTCTGTCCTGCTCTGCTCTGTTCTGCTCTGCTCTGTTCTGTTCTTCTCTGTTCTTCTCTGTCCTGTTCTTCTCTGTCCTTCTCTGTTCTTCTCTGTTTCTCTGTTCTTCCCTCTTCTTCTCTGTCCTTCTCTGTCCTGCTCTGCTCTGAGCTGCTGAATGAGTATGGATGTGCGCACGCACACACACACATGCACACACGCACACACACACACACACAAGCACATGCAGGCACACATACACACATACACACATGCACACAAACACACATGTAAGACTATCGGTGGTGCCGTTTGCACTCCATTAAAATACAAGTACTAACAGCAGTTAGGACCACTTCTATAACCTGGTATTTTACCATGCTATTACAATTCAGTCTTCAAGTTGGAGACCACTGGAATCACCCCATCTCTCTCTCTCTCTCTCTCTTTCTCTCTCTCTCTCTCTCTCTCTCTCTCTCTCTCTCTCTCTCTCTCTCTCTCTCTCTCCTCTCTCTCTCTCTCTCTCTCTCTCTCTCTCTCTCTCTCGCTTCGCAATTCACTGAACCAATTATCTTGTTTAAGTGGTTAAAGTCATTGGTGTGACTGCTTGACTCCTCTCAACACACAAAGCAAAGGAAAACAACTTAATAAACACAGATTTATTAGTTAATTGGTGTTTAAATGGCTTCAAGCTGTTACAAGATGAACGGCTAATAGACGGTAAGAAAAAAGAAAGCCCTACTTAACATCGCTACACTAAGGACTTTTATTTTTATTTATTTCGCCTTTATTTAACCAGGTAGGCAAGTTGAGAACAAGTTCTCATTTACAATTGCGACCTGGCCAAGATAAAGCAAAGCAGTTCGACAACATACAACAATACAGAGTTACACATGGAGTAAAACAAACATACAGTCAATAATACAGTAGAAAAATAAGTCTATATACAATGTGAGCAAATGAGGTGAGATAAGGGAGGTAAAGGCAAAAAAGGCCATGGTGGCAAAGTAAATACAATATAGCAAGTAAAACACTGGAATGGTAGATTTGTAGTGGAAGAAAGTGCAAAGTAGAAATAGAAATAATGGGGTGCAAATGAGCAAAATAAATAAATAAATAAATAAATACAGTAGGGGAAGAGGTAGTTGTTTGGGCTAAATTATAGATGGGCTATGTACAGGTGCAGTGATCTGTGAGCTGCTCTGACAGCTGGTGCTTAAAGCTAGTGAGGGAGATAAGTGTTTCCAGTTTTAGAGATTTTTGTAGTTCATTCCAGTCATTGGCAGCAGAGAACTGGAAGGAGAGTCGGCCAAAGGAGGAATTGGCTTTGGGGGTGACCAGAGAGATATACCTGCTGGAGCGTGTGCTACAGGTGGGTGCTGCTATGGTGACCAGTGAGCGGAGATAAGGGGGGACTTTACCTAGCAGGGTCTTGTAGATGACCTGGAGCCAGTGGGTTTGGCGACGAGTATTAAGCGAGGGCCAACCAACGAGAGCGTACAGGTCGCAGTGGTGGGTAGTATATGGGGCTTTGGTGACAAAACGGATGGCACTGTGATAGACTGCATCCAGTTTATTGAGTAGGGTATTGGAGGCTATTTTGTAAATGACATCGCCGAAGCCGAAGTTTGTAGTTGTCCACATATTCTAAGTCAGAACCGTCCAGAGTAGTGATGCTGGACGGGCGGGCAGGTGCAGGCAGTGATCGGTTGAAGAGCATGCATTTAGTTTTACTTGTATTTAAGAGCAGTTGGAGGCCACGGATGGAGAGTTGTATGGCATTGAAGCTTGTCTGGAGGGTTGTTAACACAGTGTCCAGAGAAGGGCCAGAAGTATACAGAATGGTGTCGTCTGCGTAGAGGTGGATCAGAGATTCACCAGCAGCAAGAGCGACATCATTGATGTATACAGAGAAAAGAGTTGGCCCAAGAATTGAACCCTGTGGCACTCCCATAGAGACGACCAGAGGCCCGGACAACAGGCCCTCCGATTTGACACACTGAACTCTATCTGAGAAGTAGTTGGTGAACCAGGTGAGGCATTTGAGAAACCAAGGCTGTCGAGTCTGCCGATGAGGATGTGGTGATTGACAGAGCCGAAAGCTTTGGACAGGTCAATGAATACGGCAGCACAGTATTGTTTCTTATCGATGGCGGTTACGATATCGTTTAGGACCTTGAGCGTGGCTGAGGTGCACCCATGACCAGCTCTGAAACCAGATTGCATAGCAGAGAAGGTGCGGTGGGATTCGAAATGGTCGGTAATCTGTTTGTTGACTTGGCTTTCGAAGACCTTAGAAAGGCAGGGTAGGATAGATATAGGTCTGTAGCAGTTTGGGTCAAGAGTGTCCCCTCCTTTGAAGAGGGGGATGACAGCAGCTGCTTTCCAATCTTTGGGAATCTCAGACGACACGAAAGAGAGGTTGAACAGGCTAGTAATAGGGGTTGCAACAATTTCGGCAGATCATTTTAGAAAGAAAGGGTCCAGATTGTCTAGCCCGTCTGATTTGTAGGGGTCCAGATTCTGCAGCTCTTTCAGAACATCAGCTGACTGGATTTGGGAGAAGGAGAAATGGGGAAGGCTTGGGCGAGTAGCTGTACTGTTGACCGCGGTATGGGTAGCCAGGTGGAAAGCATGGCCAGCCGTAGAAAAATGCTTGTTGAAATTCTCAATTATAGTGGATTTATCGGTGGTGACAGAGTTTCCTATCCTCAGTGCAGTGGGCATCTGGGAGGAGGTGTTCTTATTCTCCATGGACTTTACAGTGTCCCAGAACTTTTTGGAGTTTGTGTTGCAGGAAGCAAATTTCTGCTTGAAAAAGCTAGCCTTGGCTTTTCTAACTGCCTGTGTATATTGGTTTCTAACTTCCCTGAAAAGTTGCATATCACGGGGGCTGTTCAATGCTAATGCAGAACGCCAGAGGATGTTTTTGTGTTGGTTAAGGGCAGTCAGGTCTGGAGAGAACCAAGGGCTATATCTGTTCCTGGTTCTACATTTCTTGAATGGGGCATGCTTATTTAAGATGGTGAGGAAGGCTTTTTTTTTAAATAACCAGGCATCCTCTACTGACGGGATGAGGTCAATATCCTTCCAGGATACCCGGGCCAGGTCGATTAGAAAGGCTTGCTCGCTGAAATGTTTCAGGGAGCGTTTGACAATGATGAGTGGAGGTCCTTTGACCGCTGACCCATTACGGATGCAGGCAATGAGGCAGTGATCGCTGAGATCTTGGTTGAAAACAGCAGAGGTGTATTTAGAGGGCAAGTTGGTTAGGATGATATCTATGAGGGTGCCTGTGTTTACAGCTTTGGGGTGGTACCTGGTAGGTTCATTGATAATTTGTGTGAGATTGAAGGCATCAAGCTCAGATTGTAGGATGGCTGGAGTGTTAAGCATGTCCCAGTTTAGGTCACCTAGCAGCACGAGCTCTGAATATAGATGGGGGGCAATCAGTTCACATATGGTGTCCAGAGCACAGCTGGGGGCAGAGGGTGGTCTATAGCAGGCGGCAACGGTGAGAGACTTGTTTTTAGAGAGATGGATTTTTAAAAGTAGAAGTTCAAATTGTTTGTGTACAGACCTGGATAGTAGGACAGAACTCTGCAGGCTATCTCTGCAGTAGATTGCAACACCGCCCCTTTGGCCGTTCTATCTTGTTTGAAAATGTTGTAGTTAGGGATGAAGATTTCAGAGTTTTTGGTGGACTTCCTAAGCCAGGATTCAGACACGGCTAGGACATCTGGGTTGGCAGAGTGTGCTAAAGCAGTGAATAAAACAAACTTAGGGAGGAGGGCTTCTAATGTTAACATGCATGAAACCAAGGCTATTATGGTTACAGAAGTCATCCAAAGAGAGCGCCTGGGGAATAGGAGTGGAGCTAGGCACTGCAGGACCTGGATTCACCTCTACATCACCAGAGGAACAGAGGAGGAGTAGGATAAGGGTACGGCTAAAAGCTATGAGAATTGGTCGTCTATGACGTCCGGAATAGAGAGTAAAAGGAGAAGGTTTCTGGGGGCGATAAAATAGCTTCAACGTATAATGTACAGACAAAGGTATGGTAGGATGTGAATACAGTGGAGGTAAACCTAGGCATTGAGTGATGATGAGAGAGATATTGTCTCTAGAAACATCATTGAAACCAGAAGATGTCATAGCATGTGTGGGTGGTGGAACTGAAAGGTTGGATAAGGTATAATGAGCAGGGCTAGAGGCTCTACAGTGAAATAAGCCAATAAACACTAACCAGAACAGCAATGGACAAGGCATATTGACATTAAGGAGAGGCATACTTAGCCGAGTGATCATAAGGGTCCAGTGAGATTCAGACAGCTAGCCGGGCCATAGGTTGCAAGCTGGCAGAAGATGGAGGGAGGTCTGTTTTTAGCCACCTCATGTGTTTCCGTCTGTAGATTAGTGGGGTTCCGTGTGGTAGGGGGGACCAGTCCAATTGGCAAAATATTTATAGTTATAGTGGCCCACGAAAATTGTCCTATAGACCTATTCAGATAGCAGCCGATAAGACAGCTAACGATTAGCGGGCCGCAGATGAGCGTTCCGGTTACGTTGCGACGGAGGGACCGGTTGAAATAACTCCCTCGGGCAGATAACGTCGGTAGTCCAGTCGTGAAAGCCCGATGGGGCTCCGCATCAGCAGTAAAACGGGTCCGGAGAGGTGATTGTAGCCCAGGAGTGGCTGATGGAACTCTTCAGCTGGCTAGCTCCGGAATAATTGATGTTAGCTCCGGGACCGACGTTAACCAATAGTCACTCAGGTAGCAGCTAGCTAGCTGCAAGATCCAGGTGTCAATGTCCAGAGCCTGCGGTAGAAATCCGGGGATATGGAGAGAAAATAGGTCCGGTAAGCTCTGGTCTGAGTCGCGCTGGCGATAGCTTTTCAAGCTAAGGGATAGCTGATGACCGCCAACCGTGGCTAGCTGAACTCCGACATTGGCCAGTGAACTGGCTAACCTCTGGCTAACCTCTGGCTAGCTTCTGTTGTGGATTTCAGATTTGAGGTAAATAATACTTTTTTTTAAATTGGTGAGGCCGGGTTGCAGGAGAGTGTTTTGAGGTTGAGTTTTTAGAAAAAAAGATATAAAAAGATATGCGAAGAAAATATGTAAATATATATATACACGTCTGACATCGCAACACTAAGGATACCAACTTAACATCGCAACACTAAGGATACCGACTTAACATCGCAACACTAAGGATACCTACTTAACATCGCAACACTAAGGATACCTACTTAACATCGCAACACTAAGGATACCGACTTAACATCGCAACACTAAGGTCTAAGAGCCAAGGAGGGATTCCTCTTCCCTAAGTTATTACACACACACTGTCGATAAAAACCAACACGCTCACTCTCTCTCTCTGTGTGTGTATGAGAGAGAGAGGGAGAGAGAGAGAGGAAGATAGAAAGAGAGACAGACAGAGAGAGGGACAGACAGAGAGACAGACATAGACAGAGAGAGAGAGAGACAGAGAGAGACAGAGACAGAGAGAGAGAGAGAGAGAGAGATAGAGAGAGACAGAGAGAGAGAGAACATTGATGATCTTCTTGGCCTTCCTGTGACACCGGGTGGTGTAGATGTCCCGGAGGGCAGGCAGCGTGCCCTCGATGATGTGTTGGGCTGACCACACCACCCTCTGGAGAGCACTGTGGTTGCGGACAATACAATTGCTGTACCAGGCGGTGATACAATCCGACAAGATGCTCTCAGTGGTGCATCTGTAGAAGTTTGTGAGGGTCTTAGGGGCAAAGCCACATTTCTTCAGCCTCCTGAGGTTGAAGAAGCTCTGTTACACCTTCTTCAACACACTGTCTGTTTCCAGGAACTTTAAGCTTTTCATCCTGTCGATGTGGATAGGGGGGCGTGCTCTCTCTGCTGTTTCCTGAAGTCCACAACCAGCTCCTTTGTTTTGTTGACGTTGAGGGACAGGTTATTTTCCTGGCACCACTCCGCCAGGGCCCTCACCTCCTTCCTGTAGACTGTCTCGTCATTGTTGGTAATCAGGCGTCTGCAAACGTGATGAGTTGGAGACATGTGTGGCCACGCAGTCAGGTGAATTCATCTCCCAGTGTCTGGTGGAAAGCAGACTGAACCAGGTTTTTTCTCTAGGATTTAGCCTGTGTTTAGCTTAATTCTGTTTCTTTTCATCCTGAAAAACTCCCCAGCCCTTAACGATTACAAGGATACCCATAACACGATGCAGCCACCACTATGCTTGAAAATATGGAGAGTGATTCTCAGTCATGTGTTGTATTAGATTTGCCCCAAATATAACACTTTGTATTCAGGACAAAAAGTGAATTGCTTTGCCACATTGTTTGCAGTATTCCTTTAGTGCCTCGTTGCAAACAGGATGCATGTGTTGGGACTTATAACAAAAGGGTTTGAAAACTTATTGACTCAAGACATTTCAGATTTCATTTGTAATGAATAATACAACAACAACAGCAACATTTGACTTTGACATTATGGGATAGGGTGTGAAAGGCCAGTGAAAGAAAAATCTTCATTTAATACATTTTAAATTCAGGTTTGTATTTAAACCCACAATTGCTATTGTTTTTTTTTTCAAGGTCCCTTTTGTGCTCCCTTCTTTCTTTTTTTATGTAAACAACTGACATATTTAAGTCTTTTAAATATAGAAAGTCTCCACTTACACAAGGCCTAGATGTTGTGTATGGGTTTGAGTTGACCATTGACATGCTTATACATAGGCCACAGCTGATTAGACTGCAAACAACCCCCCCCCCCCCCCCACCACCACCACCACCTCCCGCCAAAAAAATACCAAAGCAGGAAATGTGGATTTGGGCTTTTATTTCATGCAGCTGCCATTGTGTTTAAACGAGTCAAATTTAGACAAAGCATTACACCGTCTGTCTCCCAAACATCCATGTCCATGTCCATCCTAATCAGACTATAAAGTAACTCTTCAGAAATACAATCCTCAGTATAAAACATCCATGTCCATCCTAATCAGACTATAAAGTAACTCTTCAGAAATACAATCCTCAGTATAAAACATCCATGTCCATCCATCCTAATCAGACTAAAATCCTCTGCCATCCTCTGGATTTCAACGGAAACGACATTAAATGAATTAAAGTGACACTTCTTCAAATCAACCTTGAATTACAGCTTTAACTTTAATGGAAATAACTGCACACGTCTCCATCACAAATGATTTTAGTAACATCATAAATCTTTAGTGTCTGTGGTTTATATGTCGTTCAAGCCACGGGAAATTGTCTCGGAGGCTTAAAAACACATTGTGGAGACTTATTAATCAATTATTAATATCAACCTATGAGGTTTTGAGGAGAAAAACAGTACACGACTCAGATACAACCTTGAAATTATTATCATTATTAGAGCTAGTAATTATTAGCATTAAATACTATAAATATTGCTAATAATATCTGCCATTATAGCTAAAACACCCATTAATTCCTAATCCGCAGCAGTAATTACAGCATGGCTCAGGTTTTTTTGTCAGGCTCGTTCTGCTTCCTGAGAGTAAGACAATTTAAAACTAGTCTCAGAGGCAGAGAGAGGAGGGAGAGAGAGAGAGAGAGAGAGAAAAGAGATAGATAGAAAGAAAGAGAGAGAGAGGCAGGGAGAGAGATGGGAAGAGCAGAGAGAGAGACGGGAAGAGGAGAGAGAGGCAAAGAGAGAGAGACAGAGAGAGAGAGAGAGAGAGAGAGAGATGGGAAGAGGAGAGAGAGAGATGAGAAAGGGGCTAGGAATACGGCTGGGCGATATGGAAGGAATCCAGGTTTCGTGACTGCTTCCCTCTTCTCCTTGTTTCGTCTTTATTTTGAATGTAATCAGTCTCTTTTTGACTGACAGGCGTGACCAAAACAGATCATGTTGAATAGAGAAAGCAGGGAACAGTCAGGCTTGCATTGGAAGTACTTTATCTGTCTACGTCCCAAACGGCATCCTATTCCCTACATAGCACATGTTTTTAACCTCCTATATAGGACGCCATTTGGAACAGAGTCTGTGTAGAAGTAGATCAAATGGAACGTTGCAGGATATTATTAAGACAGTATTTACCCCTGAACGGTGTCTTAATAATGCTATGCCCGATTAGGAGAACAAAAATATGGCATGCCATCAGGGCCTATCTTCCGCCTTCACCCAAATCTCTCCTCATACAGTGGAACTCTGTGACAGAGACACACACACACACACACACACACACACACACACACACACACACACACACACACACGGAACTCTGGCACAGCCAGAAGAGGGGCTGAGCTTCACTGACTGTTTATGTACAGCTTTGCTTTTCTCTCACAAAAGAAAAATAGAAATGCCACAGATGGATTTTTAGTGATCACCTCCTCTGATGTTTCAGCTTGAAAAGATAAATAAAATAAAAATAGCTTACATTTAGGTCTGTGTACAGTACACTTATAAGATTTGGGGTTTTCTTTTTTTTTTTTTCTTCTTCTTTGTTTGTCAATTCACACTTTTATTAAACATTTCCTCCCCTCTGTCGTTTGCCAATTCCAAGTTGCGTAGCAACAGGGTGTTCGTACCCGCCTCCCACCCTTCCTTGCCACCCTACAATACAATTCACATGGCACCCTACTCCCTATAAAGTGCACTTCTTTAAAGTAAAGTAGTGAAAGTAGTGAACTATAATGGCATTAGGGACGCAGCCTAAAACGAGGAGCGTTACATGGAAGTTGCCAAGACCTTAAATAACCATTGGGATCTTAAAAACAGACAGTGAGCGAGCGAGGTATCTAGAAGATGAAAGAGTTACGTGTCCTTATATTTTAGGATAATCCCATATTGCCATTATAAAAAATTTAAAAAAAATGTGGGTGATTCAATATTAAATGCTTAATCCAACTCCTGATAGACTAGGCCTATGCATTGGCATTAGGCTTGTCAACCACACATTCATCCATACACAAACAACACTGTGCTTAGGCCTCCTTAGAGACAGGAAGCAGTGGCCTCCTTAGAAACAGGAAGCAGTGGCCTCCTTAGAAATAGGAATCAGTGGCCTCCTTAGAGACAGGAAGCAGTGGCCTCCTTAGAGACAGGAAGCAGTGGCCTCCTTGGAGACAGGAAGCAGTGGCCTCCTTGGAGACAGGAAGCAGTGGCCTCCTTAGAGACAGGAAGCAGTGGCCTCCTTAGACACAGGAAGCAGTGGCCTCCTTAGAGACAGGAAGCAGTGGCCTCCTTAGAAACAGGAAGCAGTGGCCTCCTTAGAGACAGGAAGCAGTGGCCTCCTTAGAAACATGAAGCAGTGGCCTCCTTAGACACAGGAAGCAGTGGCCTCCTTAGAAACAGGAAGCAGTGGCCTCCTTAGAGACAGGAGCAGTGGCCTCCTTAGAGACAGGAAGCAGTGGCCTCCTTAGAAACAGGAAGCAGTGGCCTCCTTAGAAACAGGAAGCAGTGGCCTCCTTAGAGACAGGAAGCAGTGGCCTCCTTAGAGACAGGAAGCAGTGGCCTCCTTAGAAACAGGAAGCAGTGGCCTCCTTAGAAACAGGAAGCCGTGCATCAGTAGCATGGTCTAAGTTAGGAACTGACTCATTCAATACCTCCAAAAAACCAGGACACTATCCATGCCAGAATCTCTTCTCTCCTTTCAGAAAATGTTTAAAGATATATATATATATACAGTACCAGTCAAAAGTTTGGAAACACCTACTCATTCCAGGATTTTTCTTTACTTTTACTATTTTCTACACTGTAGAATAATAGTGAAGACATCAAAACTATGAAATAACACATATGGAATCATGTAGTAACCAAAAAAGTGTTAAACAAATCAAAATAGATGATCTATTTTAGATTCTACAAAGTAGCCACCCTTTGCCTTGATGACAGCTTTGCACACTCTTAGCATTCTCTCAAGCAGCTTTATGATCAATGCTTTTCCAACAGTCTTGAAGGAGTTCCCAAATATGCTGAGCACTTATGCTGCTTTTCCTTCACTCTGTGGTCCAAATTATCCCAAACCATCTGAACTGTGTTGAGGTCGGGTAATTATGGAGGCCAGGTCATCTGATGCAGCACTCCATCACTCTCCTGCTTGGTCAAATAGCCCTTACACAGCCTGGAGGTGTGTTTTGGGTCATTGTCCTGTTGAAAAACTAATGATAGCTCCACTAAGCGCAAACCAGATGGGATGGCGTATCGCTGCAGAATGCTGTGGTAGCCATGCTGGTTAAGTGTGCCTTAAATTTTAAATAAATCACTGACAGTGTCACCAGCAAAGCACCCCCAAACCATCACACCTCCTCCTCCATGCTTCACGGTGGGAACCACACATGCAGAGATCATCCGTTCACCTACTCTCACAAAGAACCAACAATTTCAAATTTAGACTCATCAGATCAAAGGACAGATTTCCACCGGTCTAATGGGCATTGCTCGTGTTTCTTGGCCCAAGCAAGTCTCTTCTTATAAATGGTGTTCTTTAGTAGTGGTTTCTTTGCAGAAATTTGACCATGAAGGCCTGATTCACGCAGTCTCCTCTGACAGTTGATGTTGAGATGCGTCTGTTACTTGAACTCTGTGAAGCATTTGTTTGGGCTGGAATCTGAGATGCAGTTAACTCTAATGGACTTATCCTCTGTAATAGAGGTAACTCTGGGTTGGCGGTCCTCGTGAGAGACAGTTTCATCACAGCACTTGATGGTTTTTGCAACAGCACTTGAAGAAACTTTCAAAGTTCGTGAATATTTAGAGATTGACTGACCTTCCTGTCTTAAAGTAATGATGGACTGTCATTTCTCTTTATTTATTTGAGCTGTTCTTGCCATAATATGGACTTGGTCTTTTACCAAATAGGGCTATCTTCTGTATACCACCCCTACCTTGTAACAACACAAATGATTGGCTCAAATGCATTAAGGAAACAAATTCCACAAATTAACTTTTAACAAAGCACACCTGTTAATTTAAATGCATTCCAGGTGGCTACCTCATGAAGCTGGTTGAGAGAATGCCAAGAGTGTGGCTACTTTGAAGAATCTCAAATATAAAATATATTTTCATTTGTTTAACACTTTTGGTTATTACATGATTCCATATGTGTTATTTCATAGTTTGAATGTCTTCACTACTATTCTACAATGTACAAAACAGTAAAAAATAAACAAAAACCCTGGAATGAGTAGGTATGTCCAAACTTTTGACTGGTACTGTATATACAGTGAGGGAAAAAAGTATTTGATTCCCTGCTGATTTTGTACGTTTGCCCACTGACAAAGAAATGATCAGTCTATAATTTTAATGGTAGGTTTATTTGAACACTCTTAAAGGGAGTGCTCCTAATCTCAGCTTGTTACCTGTATAAAAGACACCTGTCCACAGAAGCAATCAATCAATCAGATTCCAAACTCTCCACCATGGCCAAGACCAAAGAGCTCTCCAAGGATGTCAGGGACAAGATTGTAGACTTACACTAGGCTGGAATGGGCTACAAGACCATCGCCAAGCAGCTTGGTGAGAAGGTGACTACAGTAGGTGCGATTATTCTCAAATGGAAGAAACACAAAAGAACTGTCAATCTCCCTCGGCCTGGGGCTCCATGCAAGATCTCACCTCGTGGAGTTGCAATGATCATGAGAATGGTGAGGAATCAGCCCAGAACTACACGGGAGGATCTTGTCAATGATCTCAAGGCAGCTGGGACCATAGTCACCAAGAAAACAATTGATAACACACTACGCCGTGAAGGACTGAAATCCTGCAACGCCCGCAAGGTCCCCCTGCTCAAGAAAGCACATATAAATGCCCGTCTGAAGTTTGCCAATGAACATCTGAATGATTCAGAGGACAACTGGTGAAAGTGTTGTGGTCAGATGAGACCAAAATGGAGCTCTTTGGCATCAACTCAACTCACCGTGTTTGGAGGAGGAGGAATGCTGCCTATGACCCCAAGAACACCATCCCCACCGTCAAACATGGAGGTGGACACATTATGCTTTGGGGGTGTTTTCTGCTAAGGGGACAGGACAACTTCACCTCATCGATGGACGGGGCCATGTACCGTCAAATCTTGGGTGAGAACCTCCTTCCCTCAGCCAGGGCATTGAAAATGGGTCGCGGATGGGTATTCCAGCATGACAATGACCCAAAACACACGCCAAGGCAACAAAGGAGTGGCTCAAGAAGAAGCACATTAAGGTCCTGGAGTGGCCTAGCCAGTCTCCAGACCTTAATCCCATAGAAAATCTGTGGAGGGAGCTGAAGGTTCGAGTTGCCAAACGTCAGCCTCGAAACCTTAATGACTTGGAGAAGATCTGCAAAGAGGAGTGGGACAAAATCCCTCCTGAGATGTATGCAAACCTGGTGGCCAACTACAAGAAACGTCTGACCTCTGTGATTGCCAACAAGGGTTTTGCCACCAAGTACTAAGTCATGTTTTGCAGAGGGGTCAAATACTTATTTCCCACATTAAAATGCAAATCAATTTATACAATTTTTGACATGCGTTTTTCTTGATTTTTTTGTTGTTATTCTGTCTCTCACTGTTCAAATAAACCTACCATTAAAATTATAGACTGATCATTTCTTTGTCAGTGGGCAAACTAACAAAATCAGCAAGGGATCAAATACTATTTTCCCTCACTGTATATATATATTTTACATATATTCCTTTGTCGCACATCCACTGCTCTTTAACACACCCACAAGTACAATATCCACTGGTATGTTACCATAGCAGAAATTAAAATCTTGATATAGTGGTGCATTGGAATATGACGATACAAATTATGCTACAAAGCCACATGAAATGACCAACCTACAGAAAGAAATGACCTACCTACAGTATAGAGAGAAATAGTCTACCTACAGTATAGAGAGAAATAGTCTACCTACAGTATAGAGAGAAATAGCCTACCTACAGTATAGAGAGAAATAGTCTACCTACAGTATAGAGAGAAATAGTCTACCTACAGTATAGAGAGAAATAGTCAACCTACAGTATAGAGAGAAATAGTCTACCTACAGTATAGAGAGAAATAGTCTACCTACAGTATAGAGAGAAATAGTCTACCTACAGTATAGAGAGAAATAGTCTACCTACAGTATAGAGAGAAATAGCCTACCTACAGTATAGAGAGAAATAGTCTACCTACAGTATAGAGAGAAATAGTCTACTTACAGTATAGAGAAATAGTCTACCTACAGTATAGAGAGAAATAGTCTACCTACAGTATAGAGAGAAATAGTCTACCTACAGTATAGAGAGAAATAGCCTACCTACAGTATAGAGAGAAATAGTCTACCTACAGTATAGAGAGAAATAGTCTACCTACAGTATAGAGAAATAGTCTACCTACAGTATAGAGAGAAATAGTCTACCTACAGTATAGAGAGAAATAGTCTACTTACAGTATAGAGAGAAATAGTCTACCTACAGTATAGAGAGAAATAGTCTACTTACAGTATAGAGAAATAGTCTACCTACAGTATAGAGAGAAATAGTCTACCTACAGTATAGAGAGAAATAGTCTACCTACAGTATAGAGAGAAATAGTCTACCTATAGAGAGAAATAGTCTACCTACAGTATAGAGAGAAATAGCCTACCTACAGTATAGAGGGAAATAGTCTACCTACAGTATAGAGAAATAGTCTACCTACAGTATAGAGAGAAATAGTCTACCTACAGTATAGAGAGAAATAGCCTACCTACAGTATAGAGAAATAGTCTACCTACAGTATAGAGAGAAATAGTCAACCTACAGTATAGAGAGAAATAGTCTACCTACAGTATAGAGAAATAGTCTACCTACAGTATAGAGAGAAATAGTCTACCTACAGTATAGAGAGAAATAGCCTACCTACAGTATAGAGAGAAATAGTCAACCTACAGTATAGAGAAATAGTCTACCTACAGTATAGAGAGAAATAGTCTACCTACAGTATAGAGAGAAATAGTCTACTTACAGTATAGAGGGAAATAGTCTACCTACAGTATAGAGAAATAGTCTACCTACAGTATAGAGAGAAATAGTCTACCTACAGTATAGAGAGAAATAGTCTACCTACAGTATAGAGAGAAATAGTCTACCTACAGTATAGAGAGAAATAGCCTACCTACAGTATAGAGAGAAATAGTCTACCTACAGTATAGTGAGAAATAGCCTACCTACAGTATAGAGGGAAATAGTCTACCTACAGTATAGAGAAATAGTCTACCTACAGTATAGAGAGAAATAGTCTACCTACAGTATAGAGAGAAATAGCCTACCTACAGTATAGAGAAATAGTCTACCTACAGTATAGAGAGAAATAGTCAACCTACAGTATAGAGAGAAATAGTCTACCTACAGTATAGAGAAATAGTCTACCTACAGTATAGAGAGAAATAGTCTACCTACAGTATAGAGAGAAATAGCCTACCTACAGTATAGAGAGAAATAGTCTACCTACAGTATAGAGAGAAATAGCCTACCTACAGTATAGAGAGAAATAGTCTACCTACAGTATAGAGAGAAATAGTCTACCTACAGTATAGAGAGAAATAGTCTACCTACAGTATAGAGAGAAATAGCCTACCTACAGTATAGAGAGAAATAGTCTACCTACAGTATAGAGAAATAGTCTACCTACAGTATAGAGAGAAATAGTCTACTTACAGTATAGAGGGAAATAGTCTACCTACAGTATAGAGAAATAGTCTACCTACAGTATAGAGAGAAATAGCCTACCTACAGTATAGAGAGAAATAGTCTACCTACAGTATAGAGAGAAATAGCCTACCTACAGTATAGAGAGAAATAGTCTACCTACAGTATAGAGAAATAGTCTACCTACAGTATAGAGAGAAATAGTCTACCTACAGTATAGAGAAATAGTCTACCTACAGTATAGAGAGAAATAGTCTACCTACAGTATAGAGAAATAGTCTACCTACAGTATAGAGAGAAATAGTCTACCTACAGTATAGAGAAATAGTCTACCTACAGTATAGAGAGAAATAGTCTACCTACAGTATAGAGAGAAATAGCCTACCTACAGTATAGAGAGAAATAGCCTACCTATTGAGAGAAATGACAATGCAAAGTCTATTCCAAAACACAAACATGTCTGCCACTGTGCTACAGAGACAAAATAGTGAACCGCAAACCACATAGGTCTACAAACGACAACAGCGTTTAAAAAAAAAAAAAGAATTCAGCATCGCTCTCTTTTAAACCCACAGAAAATTGGCGGTATAGTTGAACTGTATGTAGCAGAACTGCCACTCGTATGATACACCTGCTGTTAATACCCAAAGAGGAAAGGAGTCTTCATTGAGGCCAGACGCTTAAAGAAACATCAGGTATTCTCAGATACGGGAGCTAGTGAGTGGGAGGTCCCAAAGACGTGTGAACAATTTCAATGTACTACACAGCACATGTAAACCCACTACTATCACGGTCAATACCAACAGAGATATTCACAGCTTTAAAAGGGTTATTGATAATAGTGTATGATTTATACGTTTGATTGTGTGTGTGTGTGTGTGTGTGTGTGTGTGTGTGTGTGTGTGTGTGTGTGTGTGTGTGTGTGTGTGTGTGTGTGTGTGTGTGTGTGTGTGTGTGTGTGTGTGTGTGTGTGTGTGTGTGTGTGTGTGTGGTGTACAATGTAATATCTGATGCACAAAGCTAACCCATTAGGCACAAACGTCTATTCAACGTCAATTCAACGTCTATTCAACGTCAATTCAACGTCAATTCTACGTCGGTTCAACGGAATTTCATTGAAATGACATGGAGACAATGTTGATTCAACCAGTGTGTGCCCAGAGGGGAAAAGACATCTCCGATAATATATGTAAACTTGTTAATAAGAGAACAAATGTGACGCTACAAAATAAAATGATAAACAACATGTGCAATATCCACAACTAGAATTGAGTTATTTAAATGAGTTGTGAATGACATACTTGAGCCTGCAAAATGTCCACTTCCCAGGGAGGTTGGTCCGTTTTTACCACTAACAGGAGGAGAGAACATCTGAAAGAAAAATAAACAGTAAGGTACTTTACAAGAGACACTCTTTTATTGTTTGAAAGTTAAATAATAAATCAATCAATCAATAATAGTATGTGTTCTAGTGAAAACGTTTTTTTAATGACTGTGTAGTATTATTATGAGGCTGTAACACACTAACACAATAAAGCATAAGAATGGTCTATGGAGGGAACACAAGCCAATTTCAAGAGGGTGCTTCACACACCCATACCCTAATGGTTTTTCCCTGATGGACTATCCCTGCTGTCTATGATACATGTGGACATCGATATAGCCCTAGTGGGTGTATTCTATATGTATCCTTAAAGCCCTAGTGGGTGTATTCTATATGTATCCTTAAAGCCCTAGTGGGTGTATTCTATATGTATCCTTATAGCCCTAGTGGTGTATTCTATATGTATCCTTATAGCCCTAGTGGTGTATTCTATATGTATCCTTATAGCCCTAGTGGTGTATTCTATATGTATCCTTATAGCCCTAGTGGTGTATTCTATATGTATCCTTATAGCCCTAGTGGTGTATTCTATATGTATCCTTATAGCCCTAGTGGGTGTATTCTATATGTATCCTTATAGCCCTAGTGGTGTATTCTATATGTATCCTTATAGCCCTAGTGGTGTATTCTATATGTATCCTTATAGCCCTAGTGGTGTATTCTATATGTATCCTTATAGCCCTAGTGGGTGTATTCTATATGTGTCCTTATAGCCCTAGTGGGTGTATTCTATATGTATCCTTAAAGCCCTAGTGGTGTATTCTATATGTGTCCTTATAGCCCTAGTGGTGTATTCTATATGTATCCTTATAGCCCTAGTGGTGTATTCTATATGTATCCTTATAGCCCTAGTGGTGTATTCTATATGTATCCTTATAGCCCTAGTGGTGTATTCTATATGTATCCTTAAAGCCCTAGTGGTGTATTCTATATGTATCCTTATAGCCCTAGTGGTGTATTCTATATGTATCCTTAAAGCCCTAGTGGTGTATTCTATATGTGTCCTTATAGCCCTAGTGGTGTATTCTATATGTATCCTTATAGCCCTAGTGGTGTATTCTATATGTATCCTTATAGCCCTAGTGGGTGTAATGTAGCCTACTCCTCAGAAATAACAGCAATGTAATACTGTAGCTGTTAGTAGGTTCCATCTAACGGTAAAAACACTGACCAAATGTCTGGATTATCAAGTAGGATTTTTTTTCTCCCCCTGATACATAAAAAGCGCTTTATATATTTTTCTCAGACAGCTAGCTCGAAGTTGACCAAGAGTTGCGAGCATTATTGGTTTAATGAAAACATGACCGTATAGGCACGTTTCCTTGTCCAAACTTACGAACATAAAGCGTTTCTATAAAGACAAAATATTTGACACAACCAGAACAGGTTTGAATAAAGTCAACTATCCGTTATTCATAACATTAAATAAAAACATAGACATTGTAAAAGTACCTTTAACATATGTGTTATAAAGCATCGACTATTTGTTATTACGTCTTATGGGGCTACTCCCGCATGCAGTTATGACTGGGACTGGTCTACTGACAGAGAGAGCTGTCACTAGAATGCATAAAAACACAAGGAGCAAAACTTATTCAACATGTTCTATTCTAGGACAGAATGAAACAATGAAAAAATACTTAAAAGGGGATATACTACCATTGATGTTGGGAACATTTTCAAATCGCTGTTTCGCATCTATAGAAACAACACAATTACTAATGCAATATCATATTTCTCTGCACATATTTTTGGAAGAAAAAAAACCCACTTAGTAATAGAAAACCACAATTCATTTAACTTTCTTTAAATCATATTGTTTACCCTTGAGTTAAAGACGTACAGAGAAGAAGCAAAAAAATAATACTTTTAAAGAAATAGCCTACCTCACAATGAATACCAAAAAAACATGAGTCTATCTATTGCCATACAAATCAAAAAATATAAACAGCCGCCGATAGGTCGGTGCCTTGGTTTCGGTCATTGCAATATTATAACAATTGCTTACCGCACTGAAATCCAATAAGTCGCTCAGTTCTTTGTCTGTCCCTATGGCAGCCATTCGCTGTTGGTGATGCATTTTAGTAAAATCACACAAACCTAAAAAACATGGAAACAAATAACGGTCAGAGGACGCCAGTTCTCGCACCGATAGGAGGGGTACCGACCTTATCACTCACTATATGAGATCTTCCTCACAATCAACACACGACCGGGAACCCGGAATCGCGCAAATTCCACTTTGCATTAAAATCTATTATATTTCAACGCATCCTTGTGCCACATGAGATTTAGATTTAAACAAAACAAGAATCCGGTAATTGTATGAAAGAAACTAGACATATACGAATGTTTCCCAAAGTCCAGTTCTGACTGTGCAAAAGGCAGTTTAACCGGGAGATCAAGTGACAATCCCGTGCATAGAAAAAATAAATAAATAAACGTTATAAAGACAGCGGGAAATGTATAGAAAACGGACTTGTTAAACTAAGCCAACACAGGCAGTGAAAGTATGACAGAACGTTTGTAAATGGGAATGTGATCATTGAGCTGAGCTGAGTTTGAGCCCCATGTGCGTGTGACAGAATAACAGTCTTAATAACGTTGGTTTCTACAGCCACCTAGCTACCTTTTAATATATCCATACCTGCACTTCTGCTGACCCTGTATTTGGTGCGTTGAAATGTACATTACAAAAGGGGATATAATACAAGTGATTGATATTCCATAAAATAAATATTTGTTTTCATTGATGGGTTTAAAACGCCGATATATTTGTGTTCAACAGAATATCGAGAGCAGGTGAGTGAATGTCGATCCTGTCAACATGTCAAACCACAGAAAATCTTGCTTGGTACATTATGGATAGATATTCCGCTGATGTTGAAAATAACTTTTATATCGATAGTAGCTAGTCTACTTTTAAAAGGGTGAAAAATATTGTATGTCATTACAAGATAACAAAGCCCCTGTTCACTGGGTTGTATGTATTTGTGTAAATTGAGGCTTGAGATCATTGATTTCTAACTGCAACACTGTAGCTGCTGGGAGTCTCTAAATGATGCTGACAAGACTGCGGACGTTATTTCTAGTATCTACTGAAATATAGTGGGACTATAGGTGAGTTGTGTTTTTGGCATCAACACAGGTAGCCTATACTATTCTATCACAGGCGATGAAACGTGCAAATAAAACATATTTTAACGTTACATAAAATAAGTGACTATTTTTGCCCTATTTTCAGAGCTAAGAGACTAACACAGCTAACGTGGACTGGCTAACATGTTGTTGTTTTTCTTCTTCCGCTAAATACTGTCATAAAACGGTGCCTGTCTGTTTTGAGGGGTTAACGGTGGATAGATACCGACACGAACTGTTTGGATATGAACAGTCACAAATACCCGTTACACGTTTGATTGATCAATCAACAATGGTGTCTTCGTCTGTAACCAATAGAAAAGTTTTAGCAGACTGGCTTGTTGAGACTGGCTTGTTGAGACTGGCTTGTCAGACTGGCTTGTTGAGACTGGCTTGTTGAGACTGGCTTGTTCAGACTGGCTTGTCAGACTGGCTTGTTCAGACTGGCTTGTCAGACTGGCTTGTTGAGACTGGCTTGTTGAGACTGGCTTGTCAGACTGGCTTGTTCAGACTGGCTTGTCAGACTGGCTTGTTCAGACTGGCTTGTCAGACTGGCTTGTTGAGACTGGCTTGTTGAGACTGGCTTGTCAGACTGGCTTGTTGAGACTGGCTTGTTCAGACTGGCTTGTTGAGACTGGCCTGTCAGACTGGCTTGTTGAGACTGGCTTGTCAGACTGGCTTGTCAGACTGGCTTGTTGAGACTGGCTTGTTGAGACTGGCTTGTTCAGACTGGCTTGTCAGACTGGCTTGTTCAGACTGGCTTGTCAGACTGGCTTGTTCAGACTGGCTTGTCAGACTGGCTTGTTGAGACTGGCTTGTTCAGACTGGCTTGTTCAGACTGGCTTGTCAGACTGGCTTCAGACTGGCTTGTCAGACTGGCTTGTTCAGACTGGCTTGTTGAGACTGGCTTGTTCAGACTGGCTTGTCAGACTGGCTTGTTGAGACTGGCTTGTTGAGACTGGCTTGTCAGACTGGCTTGTTCAGACTGGCTTGTTGAGACTGGCTTGTCAGACTGGCTTGTTGAGACTGGCTTGTCAGACTGGCTTGTCAGACTGGCTTGTTGAGACTGGCTTGTTCAGACTGGCTTGTTCAGACTGGCTTGTCAGACTGGCTTGTTCAGACTGGCTTGTCAGACTGGCTTGTTCAGACTGGCTTGTCAGACTGGCTTGTTGAGACTGGCTTGTTCAGACTGGCTTGCTCAGACTGGTTTGTCAGACTGGCTTGTCAGACTGGCTTCAGACTGGCTTGTCAGACTGGCTTGTTCAGACTGGCTTGTTGAGACTGGCTTGTCAGACTGGCTTGTCAGACTGGCTTCAGACTGGCTTGTCAGACTGGCTTGTCAGACTGGCTTCAGACTGGCTTGTCAGACTGGCTTGTTCAGACTGGCTTGTTGAGACTGGCTTGTTCAGACTGGCTTGTCAGACTGGCTTGTTGAGACTGGCTTGTTGAGACTGGCTTGTCAGACTGGCTTGTTCAGACTGGCTTGTTGAGACTGGCTTGTCAGACTGGCTTGTTCAGACTGGCTTGTTGAGACTGGCTTGTCAGACTGGCTTGTTCAGACTGGCTTGTCAGACTGGCTTGTTGCGACGTTAGCCAGACAGGCACAGAAGTGAGATGATTCCAACTTGTCTGATAAAACATTTTTTATGAAATCCACCTACTGGGTATGTCGCCAACTGTCCTTGTTGTAAATAAGTTGCACCAACATAAAACATTAAATTACCTTAGTTTGATATGTTTACGTAATCCACAAAAGTGTATATATTTGATTTGCTCTCTATGTGTAAAACTCAACGATAGCTGACGACTTTTGCCTGTGCTAGCGGAGCTATCTAAAAATATTTCTCTTCTCTACGATGTTAGCGACTACATTTGTTTGAAAACTCAAATATGTTTTCCGGTTTAGGGTCAACTTTGTAGCAAAACGTAGTTGTACATCCAGGGTCTGCTTTAAATTAGACCGTTTGGTTTAGTTTTCACATCCTGTGCAGTTAGCTACCAGGCTAGCTGTCTACTTTTCTATTGCTCTGGTCTAGCTCTCAGCCGTGTGTCACTAGTTACCACAGACACAAAGTCGGAATTATGGCTAAACCCCGCCTATTTCTACACTTTATCTTCTTCAAACCTTAACAATAAACTTAAAACCACACTGCTAACCTTGTGCCTAGTGATAAATTAAGACCCCCCCCCCCCCAAAAAAAATGCACATTATTTTGTTTTCATGATTTTTTTAGGATATATCCAATTGGGACTTTGTAGCTGTGGTAACTAGTGGCAGCTCACTTTTTTTCCTGGTTTCGTCCCCATCCGGCGACGTAAATCATTCTCCAAGACCGGTAACGTTGACCAGAATAAACTGAGTGGTGCCGATCAGAAATGTTTTAAAGATGGACAATATTTTTTTTCTTTATAAATTACTGTGTTGACATTTTTGTTGTACAAGTACATACAAATCTGTTTCACTGTGAAACGTTTATTCTGTATTTGTCTGAGAGATGTGTAGTAGGCAATGTTTTGCTTCCTCTCCTCATCACACATAGCCATCCTCACTGTTTTTCAGCAGTTTTGTATATTTATAGGGTGTATTGCTTTAAACAAATAACTATGTTGATACTGTTTTTAATTTAAATTGATCTCCTTCATTTAGACAAACAAGAAACAGAAAGTTAAAATTATCTTCAGAGTATATGAAAGAGTAACCATATAATGTTAAAAAGCAATAGCTTTCAGCTTCTTATCAAGAAGATTCTGAGGACTCACACTAAGCTGATAAGCCTGTAGCGTGGGTCCGCATGTAGAATCTAGTGTGCATCTCACATCCTAAATTACATCCTATTCTCTATATAGTGCACTACTTTTGATTAGAGCTCTGTGCTTGTCCCTGGTCAAATGTAGTGTGCTATATTCGGACTACAGGGTGCCATTTGAATGTATCCAGAGAGCGAGAGCTCCTCTCTTTTCAGAGAAGATGTCAGGTTTTATCATCAGTGCTTGAAAACTGTTTTGTTGACAGCTACGTTTTACGAGAGGGCAAAAAAAAAAAAACCCCACTATGGTGGTGTTGATATCACGTTTGTTTTGGGATATATCCCTTATCACAATTATTATTATTATCACTTATTCACAATTATCATGATTATCACTTACCACTTTATTACAATTATTATTATAATGATCATCACTTACCACTTTATCACAACAATTTATCACTTATTACCGTGTAATATTTGATTTTGAAGACATTTGTTTTAGTGTTAGTGTTAGGGACATCTTCACTCTTATCACAAAGACACTGCATCTCAACTTGTATTTATATATTTTATTTATTGAACCTTTATTTAAACTAGGCAAGTCAGTTAAGAACAAATTCTTATTTACAATGACGGCCTACCAAAAGGCAAAAGGCCTCCTGCGGGGACGGGGGCCTGGGATTAAAAATAAATACATAAATAAATACAATATAAATATAGGACAAAAACACACATCACAACACACAAAGGTCAAGACGGTAGAGACAGCAATACATTACACAAAGCAGCCAACAACTGTCAGTAAGAGTGTCCATGATTGAGTGTTTGACTCAATGGCACCCTATTTCTTATATGGTGTTCTAGCCTTATGGGCCCTGGTCAAAAGTAGTGCACTATATAGGGAATAGGGTGTCATTTGTGACACACTGACTGACTGACCACTGAGCTGGGGCGGTTGCGTGGAGGATGAGGGATTTAATCAAAGAGCTGTACTGAATCTGTGCTTATTACAGTGTGTGTTGGGCCTTAGTAGGTCACTGGTATTACATGGGTAACATTAGGGTATCATACCATTCTTAGGGATGAAATAAGCATTAGTATTTTTGTAGTTAATTAATTACTACAAAAATACTAATTCTAAGTATTTTTGTAGTAATTAGTATTTTTGTAGTAATTAGTATTAGTATTTTTGTAGTAATTAGTATTTTTGTAGTAATTGGTATTAGTATTTTTGTAGTAATTAGTATTTTTGTAGTAATTAGTATTAGTATTTTTGTAGTAATTAGTATTTTTGTAGTAATTAGTATTAGTATTTTTGGACAAATTCCTAAGCCTGGCTATAGTCATAACATGCATAGTCCTGGCTATTAATTAAATGGTCTAATATTCTTTATAATTTTTGCATGCACATGTTATAGAACATTTCTCCACGTGCATGTAAAAGGTGTTTCATTCCAAGGATAAAATGTAGTACTAAGTTATTTCACTCAACAACAGTCAGAGACTTGCTTTAAAAAAATACAAAAATGTTTCATCTATATTAAATCCTGAAAAGGGGTTTTAGTGAGGAGTGTAACCTGAAACAGCCCCTTTATGTGCATATATTATGTAAATCAATAATATTTATTATGTACGTCCAAGACACTTACACAGAATAGTACACATTCCACAAGTACTGAAGACAGGATGTTGATTGATTGTCTGCCGGAGGTTTAAGAGGAGCATTGTGGAAGTAGCAGGTGTAAAGAGAGAAAACTATTCTAGCTAATCAGTGATGAGTACACGCCGCGCTGTAACCAGCTAAAAAAAGTACCAAGCTGTTAGAGAGAGAGAGAGAGAGAGAGAGACTATAAATAGCTATAATATAACATTTGAAATGTCTCTATTCTTTTGAAACTTTTGTGAGTGTAATGTTTACTGTTCATTTCTGGTTGTTTATTTCACTTTTGTTTATTATCTATTTAACTTGCTTTGGCAATGTAAACATTTTTCTCATGCCAATAAAGCCCTTCAAATTGAATTGAGAGAGAGGGTTAGCGAGAGAAAGAGTGAGATAAAGAGAAAGAGAGAGAGATAAAGAGAGCGAGAGGGCGAGAATTAGTGAGAGAGAGAAAAAAGAGGAGAGGAATGCATTTTAAATCTGGACATTGTGGTAATATAGGGGTGAGTCATTATGAAGAATTCATTATATAAACACATACAGCCTGAATAGCTGTGGCTTGAAAACATCATGTTTTGCAAAAAAACCTGTGGAAGAATGCAGCTGCAGAGAGAGAGAGAGAGAGAGAGAGAGAGAGAGAGAGAGAGAGAGAGAGAGAGAGAGAACAGTGAGAAAAGCAGGAGAACGGAACAGAACAGTAAACCAGAGTTAATACCCTTTGATAGCGTCCTGGGATTGTAGTGGGATCATAACAGAGCCGGGTCTCAGGGATCGGATTACGCCACATTCCTCCCCTCAGCTCTCCACTGCCCTCCTGAGCCCTCCTGCTGAGAGGCACAGACCACAGACATCTTCAGTTACAGGCTGTTGTCATTCCAAATGGTGGTCTGGTTGGTCAGCACACTCTCACTGTTTTAGTTTTTTTGATGGGGATAATTTAGTTTATCCCTAGTGTGTGTGTGTGTGTGTGTGTGTGTGTGTGTGTGTGTGTGTGTGTGTGTGTGTGTGTGTGTGTGTGTGTGTGTGTGTGTGTGTGTGTGTGTGTGTGTGTGTGTGTGTGTGTGTGTGTGTGTGTGTGTGTGTGCGCGTTTGGAAAGGAGGGAGAGCCAAGCAGATGGTACAGTGGTTTGTACAGGTGCCACTGAGGTCAGAGGGAGAAACTAGGTTCATTTCCGAGGCAGAAAATCTTTTGAAAAATGTTTCACTTCCTGAAAAAGGCAGAAAGGAAAAAGGCACTTTGGAAAGTTTGGATGCTACGAAATGTAGAAAGAAGAATACATTCGTTGAATGAAAATGGAAATCAACTTATAAAAAAACATGGATTATATTTGAAACAAAACAAATTTTATTTGTCACATGCGCCAAATACAACAGTGAAATGCTTACTTAGAAGCCCTTAACCAACAATGCAGTTTTAAGAAAAATAAGTGTTAAGTAAAAAAATAGATAAGTAAAAAAGAGCAGCAGTAAAATAACAGGAGCGGCGAGACTATATACAGGGTGTTACGGTACAGAGTCAATGTGGAGGCTATATACAGGGTGTTACGGTACAGAGTCAATGTGGAGGCTATATACAGGGTGTTACGGTACAGAGTCAATGTGGAGGCTATATACAGGGTGTTACGGTACAGAGTCAATGTGGAGACTATATACAGGGTGTTACGGTACAGAGTCAATGTGGAGACTATATACAGGGTGTTACGGTACAGAGTCAATGTGGAGACTATATACAGGGTGTTACGGTACAGAGTCAATGTGGAGGCTATGTACATGGTGTTACGGTACAGAGTCAATGTGGAGACTATATACAGGGTGTTACGGTACAGAGTCAATGTGGAGGCTATATACAGGGTGTTACGGTACAGAGTCAATGTGGAGGCTATATACAGGGTGTTACGGTACAGAGTCAATGTGGAGGCTATATACAGGGTGTTACGGTACAGAGTCAATGTGGAGGCTATATACAGGGTGTTACGGTACAGAGTCAATGTGGAGGCTATATACAGGGTGTTACGGTACAGAGTCAATGTGGAGGCTATATACAGGGGGTACCGGTACAAAGTCAATGTGGAGGCTATATACAGGGTGTTACGGTACAGAGTCAATGTGGAGGCTATATACAGGGGGTACTGGTACAGAGTCAATGTGAAGGCTATATACAGGGGGTACCGGTACAGAGTCAATGTGCGGGGGCACAGGTTAGTTGAGGTAATATGTACATGTAGGTAGAGTTATTAAAGTGACTATGCATAGATGATAACAACAGAGAGTAGCAGTGGTGTAAAGAGGGGGTGAGGGGCGCAATGCAAATTGTCTGGGTAGCCATTTGATTAGATGTTCAGGAGTCTTATGTTTTGGGGGTAAAAGCTGTTTAGAAGCCTCTTGCACCTAGACTTGGCGCTCCAGTACTGCTTGCCGTGCGGTAGCAGACAGAACAGTCTATGACTAGGGTGGCTGAAGTTTTTACAATTTTTTAGGGCCTTCCTCTGACACTGCCTGGTATAGAGGTCCTGGATGGCAAGCAGCTTGGCCCAAGTGATGTACTGGCCCGTACACACTACCGTCTGTAGGGCCTTGCGGTCGGAGGCCAAGCAGTTGCCATACCAGGCAGTGATGCAACCAGTCAGGATGCTCTCGATGGTGCAGCTATAGAACCTTTTGAGGACTCATGCCAAATCTTTTCAGTCTCCTGAGGGGGAATAGGCATTGTCGGGCCCTCTTCACGACTGTCTTAGTGTATTTGGACCATGAAAGTTTGTTGTTGATGTGGACACCAAGGAACTTGAAGCTCTCAACCTGCTCCACCACAGCCCCGTCGATTAGAATGGGGGTGTGCTCGGTCCTCCTTTTCCTGTAGTCCACAATCATCTCCTTAGTCTTGGTTACATTGAGGGATAGGTTGTTATTCTGGCACCACTCAGCCAGGTCTCTGACCTCCTCCCTATAGGCTGTCTCATCAATGTCAGTGATCAGGCCTACCAATGTTGTGTCGTCGGCAAACTTAATGATGGTGTTGGAGTTGTGCCTGGCCATGCAGTCATGAGTGAACAGGGAGTACAGGAGGGGGCTGAGCACGCACCCCTGAAGGGCCCCACATGTTGAGGATCAGCGTGGCGGATGTGTTGTTACCTACCCTCACCACCTGGGGGCGGCCTGTCAGGAAGTCCAGGATCTAGTTGCAGAGGGAGGTGTTTAGTCCCAGGGTCCTTAGCTTAGTGATGAGTTTGAGGGCACTATAGTGTTGAACGCTGAGCTGTAGTCAGCGAATAGCATTCTCACATAGGTGTTCCTTTTGTCCAGGTGGGAAAGGGCAGTGTGGAATGCAATCGAGATTGCATCATCTGTGGATCTGTTGGGGCGGTATGCAAATTGGAATGGGTCTAGGGTTTCTGGGATAATGGTGTTGATGTGAGCCATGACCAGCCTTTCAAAGCACTTCATGGCTACGGACGTGAGCACTACAGGTAGGTAGTCGTTTAGGCAGGTTACCTTGGTGTTCTTGGGAACAGGGACTAGGGTGGTCTGCTTGAAACATGTTGGTATTACAGACTCGGACAGGGAGAGGTTGAAAATATCAGTGAAGACACTTGCCAGTTGGTCAGCGCATGCTCGCAGCACACGTCCTGGTAATCCGTCTGGCCCTGCGGCCTTGTGAATGTTGACCTGTTTAAAGGTCTTACTCACATCGGCTACAGAGAGCGTGATCACACAGTCGTCCTGAACAGCTGATGCTCTCATGCATGCTTCAGTGTTGCTTGCCTCGAAGAAAGCACAGAAGTAATTTAGCTCATCTCGTGGGCTTGTGTCAATGGGCAGCTCGCAGCTGTGCTTCCCTTTGTGGTCTGTAATAGTTTGCAAGCCCTGCCACATCCGACGAGCGCCGGAGCTGTTGTAGTACTATTCAATCTTAGTCCTGTATTGATGCTTTGCCTGTATGATGGTTCATCTGAGGGCATAGTGAGATTTCTTATAAGCGTCCGGGTTAGAGTCCCACTCCTTGAAAGCGAAAGCTCTAGCCTTTAGCTCAGTGCGGATGTTGCCTGTAATCCATGGCTTCTGGTTGGGGTATGTACGTACGCTCACTGTGGGGACTACGTCATCGTTGCACTTATTGATGAAGCCAGTGACTGATGTGGTGTACCACTCAATGTATCTGAAGACTCCTGGGACATATTCCAGTCTGTGCTAGCAAAACAGTCATCTGTCCTGTAGTTTAGCATCTGCTTCATCTGACCACTTCTTTATTGACCGAGTCACTGGTGCTTCCTGCTTTAGTTATAGCCTGTAAGCAGGAATCAGGAGGATAGAATTTTGTCCAGATTTGCCAAATGGAGGGCGAGGGAGAGCTTTGTACGCGTCTCTGTGTGTGGATTAAATGCTGTCTAGAGTTTTTTCCCTCTGGTTACACATTTAACATGCTGGTAAAACGGATTTAAGTTTCCCTGCATTAAAGTCCCTGGCCACTGGATGTTTTTCAGAGTCAGTAGAAAGGCCTCTTTAGAGTCCTAAGTTTTCATAACTGTGACCTTAATTGTAAGTTGTTAGTGTCTTAACAAACGTTCCACAGGTGCATGTTCACTAACTGTTTATGGTTCATTGAACAAGGAAACAGTGTTTAAACCCTTTACAATGAAGATCTGTGAAATTATTTGGATTTTTACGAATTATCTTTGAAAGACAGGGTCCTGAAAAAGGTATGTTTTCTTTTTTTGCTGAATATATATATATATATATATATATATATATATATATACTGTACACATACACATACACATACACACACAGTATATACAGTTGAAGTCAGAAGTTGGTGGAGGCAATGTGATGGTCTGGGGGTGCTTTGGTGGTCGTCAAGTGGGAGATTTGTACAGGGTAAAAGGGATCTTGAAGAAGGAAGGCTATCACTCCAAGGCAGCAGCTACTCTTCCTCTGGTCCAAACATATTAAAGCACTTACATTACATATTAAACAAAAGATAAAACAATACATCATATACCATTATTACACTACAACGTATCTACAATACAACATGTATACTACGACCATACGATCAATATCACAATATATGCATATGCATGTGTCTGTACCTCAGTGTGTGTCTCTTCACAGTCCCCGCTGTTCCATAAGGTGTATTTTTACCAGTTTTTTTTATTCTGATTCTACTGCTTGCATCAGTTACCTGATGTGGAATAGAGTTCCATGTAGTCATGACTCTATGTAGTACTGTGGTGCCTCCAATAGTAAAACTATACGCCTCCTATTGTCTCAAATCAAATCAAGTCTAATTTTATTGGTCACATACACATGGTTAGCAGATGTTAATGCGAAATGCTTGTGCTTCTAGTTCCGACGGTGCAGTAATATCTAACAAGTAATATAACAATTCCACAACAACTACCTAATACACACATATCTAAGTAAAGGGATGGAATGAGAATATGTACATGAAAATATATGGATGAGCGATGACCGAGCGGCATAGGCAAGATGCAATAGATGGTAAAGAATACAGTATATACAGTGGCATGAAAAAGTATGTGAACGCTTTGGAATTAAGCTGGATTTCTGCATAAATTGGTCATAAAATTTGATCTGATCTTCATCTATGTCACAACAATCAACAAACACAGTCTGCTTAAACTAATAACACACCCCAAAAAACATTTTCATGTCTTTATTGAACACACCGTGTAAACATTCACAGTGCAGGGTGGGAAAAGTATGTGAACCCTTGGATTGAATAACTGGTTGAACCTCCTTTGGCAGCAATAACCTCAACCAAACGTTTTCTGTAGTTGCGGATCAGACCAGCACAACGGTCAGGAGGAATTTTGGACCATTCCTCTTTACAAAACTGTTTCAGTTCAGCAATATTCTTGGGATGTCTGTTGTGAACCGCTCTCGAGGTCATGCCACAACATTTTAAATCGGGTTGAGGTCAGTACTCTGACTGGGCCACTCCAGAAGGAGTATTTTCTTCTGTTGAAGCCATTCTGTTGTTGATTTACTTCTGTGTTTTGGGTCGTTGTCCTGTTGCATCACCCAACTTCTGTTGAGCTTCAATTGGCGGACATTCTTACATTCTCCTGTCAAATGTCTTGATAAACTTGGGAATTCATTTTTCATATGCTGACAGCAAGCTGTCCAGGCCTTGAGACAGCAAAGCAGCCCCAAACCATGATGCTCCCTCCACCATAGTTTACAGTTGGGATGAGGTTTTGATGTTGGTGTGCTGTGCCTTTTTTTCTCCACTCATAGTGTTGTGTGTTTCTTCCAAACAACTTAACTTTAGCTTAATCTGTCCACAGAATATTTTGCCAGAAGCATTGTGGGAAATCCAGGTGCTGTTTTGCTAATTTCAGATGTGCAGCAATGTTTTTTTTTGGACAGCAGTGGCTTCTTCCATGGTGTCCTCCCATGAACACAATTCTTGTTTAGTGTTTAACGTATCGTAGACTCGTCAACAGAGATGTTAGTATGTTCCAGAGATTTCTGTAAGTCTTTAGCTGACACGCTAGGATTCATCTTAACCTGATTGAGCATTCTGCACTGTGCTCTTGCAGTCATCTTTGCAGGACGGCCACTCCTAGGGAGAGTAGCAACAGTGCTGAACTTTCTCCATTTATAGACAATTTGTCTTACCGTGGACTGATGAACATCAAGGCTTTTAGAGATACTTTTGTAACCCTTTCCAGCTGTGTGCAAGTCAACAATTCTTCTGAGATCTCTTTTGTTTTGAGGCATGGTTCACATCAGGGAATGCTTCTTGTGAATAGCAAACTCAAATTTTATGAGTGTTTTTTTATAGGGCAGGGCAGCTCTAACCAACATCTCCAATCTCGTGTCAGTGATTGGACTCCAGATTAGCCGACTCCTGACTCCAATTAGCTTTTGGAAAAGTCATTAGCCTAGGGGTTCACATACTTTTTCCAAACTACAAAGTGAATGTTTAAACATTTATATATTCAATATAGACATGAAAAATACAATGTGTGTGTTATTAGTTTAAGCACACTATGTTTGTCTATTGCTGTGACTTAGATGAAGATCAGATCAAATTTGAAGACCAATTTATGCAGAAATCCAGGTCTTTCCAAAGGGTTCGCGTACTTGTTCTTGCCACTGTACGTATGAGATGAGTAATGCAAGATATGTAAACATTATTAAAGTGCCATTATTAAAGTGACCAGTGATCCATTTATTAAAACGGCCAATGATTTTCTAGTCTGTATGTAGGCACAAGCCTCTCTGTGTTAGTGATGGCTGTTTAACAGTCTGTTGGCCTTGAGATAGAAGCTGTTTTTCAGTCTCTCGGTCCCAGCTTTGATGCACCTGTACTGACCTCGCCTTCTGGATGGTAACGGGGTGAACAGGCAGTGGCTCGGTGGTTGTTGTCCTTGATGATCTTTTTGGCCTTCCTGTGCTGTAGGTGTCCTGGAGGGCAGGTAGTTTGCCCCCGGTGATGCGGTGTGCAGACCGCACCACTCTCTGGAGAGCCTTGCGGGTGTTGGCGGTGATACAGCCCGACAGGATGCTCTCAATTGTGCATCTGTAAAAGTTTGTGAGGGTTTTAGGTGACAAGCCAAATTTCTTCAGCCTCCTGAAGTGGAAGAGGCGCTGCTGTGCTTTCTTAACCACAATTTCTGTGTGGGTGGACCATTCCAGTTTGTCCGTGATGTGTACGCCGAGGAACTTAATACCTTCCACCTTCTCCACTACCGTCCCGTCGATGTGGATAGGGGGCTGCTCCCTCGGCTGTTTCCTGAAGTCCACGATCATCTCCTTTGTTTTGTTGACGTTGAGTGAGAGGTTATTTTTCTGACACCTCACTCCGAGTGCCCTCACCTCCTCCCTGTAGGCCGTCTCGTTGTTGTTGGTAATCAAGCCCACTACTGTTGTGTCGTCTGCAAACTTGATGATTGAGTTAGAGGCGTGCATGGTCACACAGTTATGGGTGAACAGGGAGTACAGGAGGGGGCTGAGCACGCACCCTTGTGGGGCCCCAGTGTTGAGGATCAGCAAAGTGGAGATGTTGTTTCCTACCTTCACCACCTGGGGGGTGACCCATCAGGAAGTCCAGGACCCAATTGCATAGGGCGGGGTTGAGACCCAGGGCCTCAAGCTTAATGATGAGCTTGGAGGGTACTATGGTGTTTAAAACCTGTTGGGGCTAGGGGGCAGTATTGAGAATTTTGAAAAAAATATGTGCCCATTTTTAACTGCCTCCTACACCAACTCAGAAGCTAGGATATGCATATTATTACCAGATTTGGATAGAAAACACTCTGAATTTTCTAAAACTGTTTGAATGGTGTCTGTAAGTATAACAAAACTCATATGGCAGGCAAAAACCTGAGAAAAACAAAATCATTTTGTGGCTGTACTATTTTTTCGAGTCATTGTTATTAGATCACACAGTGAGAAAGGATTCATTTCGCACTTCCTACGGCTTCCACTAGATGTCAACGATCTTTATAAAGTTGTTTGAAGCGTCTATGATGAACAGAGACCGGATGACAAGGAAGAGAAGTTGACGTCCCTGGGATGTCGTCACTTCATTATTGCCCGCACCTGCGCATGCATGTGAGTTCATGTCAGGCGAGACATTTTTCAAAAATGTTTTTCAAGACACAGGAGAGGTCGGGTTGAAACATTAATGATGTTTCACGTTAAAAATGGCTCTAAAGATTGATGCTAAACAACGTTTGACATGTTTGAACGAACGTAAATAGATTATTTTTTTTACTTTTCGTCGTGACTTTCCCCCCCCCCCGCCCTACTTTTTAGTAGCCTACCGAAGCGCTAACAACTTGGAGTTATTTGGACATGAATTATGAACTTTGTCGAAATAAACCACATTTGTTGTGGACCTGGGATTCCTGGAAGTGCCAATGGATGAAGATAATCAAAGGTAAGGGATTATTGACAATAGTATTATTGATATTACATGGTTACAAGATGGTGCTAACCTGTATATCCTAGCCTATTGTTCTTAGCACAGCACCCCGTTTATTGCAAAGTGTGATTTCCCAGTAAAGTTATTTTGAAATCTGGCAATGCAGTAGCATTTACGAAATGTTAAACTATAATTATTTGAATGACAATATTATAATTTACCAATGTTTTCGAATAGTAATTTTGTAAATTGTAACGTTGATTGAACAGAAGCATTTCAGGGAAAAAAAAATCTGAATTTCACCGCTACTGTAAAATGCTGTTTTTGGATATAAATATGAACTTGATGGAACAAAAAATGCATGTATTGTATAACATAATGTCCTAGGAGTGTCATCTGATGAAGATTGTCAAAGGTTAGTGCATAATTTTAGCTGGTTATCTGCTTTTGGTGACGCCTGTCTTTGAATTGACAAAACATTACACACAGCTATTTTCAATGTACTCTCCTAACATAACCTAACTTTATGCTTTCGCCGTAAAGCCTCTTTGAAATCGGACAATGTGGTTGGATTTAAGAGATGTTTATCTTTCAAATGATGAAAAATAGTTGATTGTTTGAGAAATTGAAATTATTAGATTCTTGCCGTTTTGAATTTCCTGCCATGGTCTCTTGACAATGAATCCCATTACCGGGCAGGGATCCCCAACAGGTTTTTAATGCTGAGCTGTAGTCGATGAACCGCATTCTTACATAGGTATTCCTCTTGTCTAGATTGGATAGGGCAGTGTGCAGTGTGATGGCGATTGCGTCGTCTGTGGATCTATTGGGGCGATATGCAAATTGAAGTGGGTCTAGGGTGTAAGGTAGGGTGGAGGTGATATGATCCTTGACTAGTCTCTCGAAGCACTTCATGATGACAAAAGTGAGTGCTACGGGACGATAGTCATTTAGTTCAGTTACCTTTGCTTTCTTGGGTACAGGAACAATGGTGGACATCTTGAAGCATGTGGGGGCAGCACACAAGGATAGGGAGCGATAGAATATGCCCGTTAACACTCCAGCCAGCTGGTCTGCACATGCTCTGAGGACGCGGCTAGGGATGCCGTCTGGGCTGGCAGCCTTGCGAGGGTTAACACATTTAAATGTCTTACTGACATCGGCCACGGAGAAAGAGAGGGTACCGGGCCGCGTCGGTGGCACTGTATTATCCTCAAAGCGGGCAAAGAAGGTGTTTAGTTTGTCTGGAAGCAAGATGTCGGTGTCCATGACGTTTCTGGTTTTCTTTTTGTAGTCTGTAATTGCCTGTAGACTCTGCCACATACATCTCATGTCTGAGTCTATTGAATTGCGACTACATTTTGTCCCCATTCCGACATTTCGCTTGTTTGATTGCCTTGCGAAGGGAATAACTACACTGTTTATATTTAGCCATATTCCCAGTCATCTTTCCATGGTTAAATGCAGTGGTTTGCGCTTTCAGTTTTGCGCGAATTCTGGCATCTATCCACGGTTTCTAGTTAGGGTAGGTTTTAATAGTCACAGTGGGTACAACATCTTCAATGCACTTCCTTATAAACTCACTGACTGAAATAGCGTATAAATCGATGTTATTCTCTGAGGCTGCCCGGAACATTTACCAGTCTGCGTGATCTGTTCTGGACTTGGGGATTGTGAAGAGACCTCTGGTGGCATGTCATGTGGGGTATGCATGGGTGTCCGAGTAAATTCAGCTTGGTAAATTCATCTTGTCAACACCTCTTATAAAAACAAGTAGTGATGAAGTCAATCTCTCTTCCACTTTGAGCCATGAGAGATTGACATGCATGTCATTAATGTTAGCTCTCTGTGTACTTTTAAGGGACAGACCATTAACCATTCCTCAACCTGTGACCAGAAACAAGCTACATAGGGTCAATACCAGAATAAATTATCTATTTATTCTGTTTCTTTGCAACATGTCTTGGCATGTCATTAGTAAAGGGGCCTAAAGAGCTACCCTGGGGAATTCCTGATTCTAACTGGATTATATTTTATAGGATTCCATTAAAGAACACCCTCTGTGTTCTGTTAGACAAGTAACTCTTTATCCACATTATAGCAGGGGGTGTAAAGCCATAACACACATGTTTTTCCAGCATCAGACTATGATCGATAATGTCAAAAGCTGCACTGAAGTCTAACAAAACAGCCCCACAATCATTTTATCATCAATTTCTCTCAGTCAATCATCAGTCATTTGTGTAAGTGCTGTTCTTGTTGAATGTCTTTCCCTATAAGCGTGCTGAAAGTCTGTTGTCAATTTGTTTACTAATGGTTGGTAACAGGCTGATTGGCTATTTGAGCCAGTAAAGGGGGCTTTACTATTCTTGGGTAGCGGAATGACTTTTGCTTCCCTCCAGGCCTGAGGGCACACACTTTCTAATAGGCTTAAATTGAAGATGTGGCAAATATGAGTGGCAGTATCGTCCGCTATTATCCTCAGTAAATTTCCATCCAGACTGTCAGACCCCAGTGGCTTGTCATTGTTGATAGACAACAATAATTTGTTCACCTCTTCCACACTGACTTTGCGGAATGCAAAAGTACAATGCTTGTCTTTCATAATTAGGTCTAGATATACTTGGACGTGTAGTGTCAGTGTTTGTTGCTGGCATGTCATACCTTAGTTTTCTTATCTTGCCAATGAAAAAGTCATTAAAGTAGTTGGCAATATCAGTGGGTTTTGTGATGAATGAGCCATCTGATTCAATGAGTGATGGAGCTGAGTTTGCCTTTTTTCCCAAAATGTCATTTAAGGTGCTCCAAAGCTTTTTACTATCATTCTTTATATAATTTATTTTTGTTTCATAGTATAGTTTATTTTTCTTTAGTTTAGTCACATGATTTCTTAATTTTCACTACATTTGCCAATCAGTTGGGTTGCCAGACTTATTTGCCATTCCTTTAGCCTCATCCCTCTCAACCATACCATTTTTCAATTCCTCATCAATCAAGGGGATTTAAAAAAAAATGTATAGTCATTTTCTTAATGGGTGCAGGCTTATTAGTAACTGGAATAAGCAATTTCAGAAATATGTCAAGTGCAGCGTCTGTTTGCTCCTCATTATACACCACAGACCAGCAAATATTTCTTACATCATCAACATATAAATCGCTTCAAAATGTATTGTATGACCTCTTATACACTATATTAGGCCCAGTCTTTGGAACTGTGGTTTTCCTAGATATGGCTACTATATTGTGATCACTACATCAGATGGATTTGGATACTGCTTTAAAGCACATTTCTGCAGCATTAGTAAAGATGTGATCAATACATGTTGATGATTTAATTCCGGTGCTGTTTGTAACCACCCTGGTAGGTTGACTGATAACCTGAACCAGGTTGCAGGCACTGGTTACAGTTTAAAGCTTTCTCTTGAGTGGGCAGCTTGATGAGAGCCAGTCAATATTTAAATCACCCAGAAAATATACATCTCTGTTGACATCACATACATTATCAAGCATTTCACACATATTATCCAAATACTGACTATTAGCTCTTGGTGGTCTATAGCAGCTTCCCACCAGAATGGGGCTTTAGGTGAGGCAGATGAACCTGTAGCCATATTACTTCAACAGTATTTAACATTAGATCGTCTCTAAGCTTTACAGGAATGTGGTTCTGAATATAGACCGCAACACCTCCCCCGTTGGCATTGCTGTCTTTTCTGTAGATGTTATAACCATGTATTGCTACCACTGTATCATCAAAGGTATTATCTAAGTGAGTTTCAGAGACAGTCAGAATATGAATGTCGTCTGTTACAAGCAAGTTATTGACTTCATGAACCTTGTTTCTTATGTTAATATGGGCTATTTTTTAGCAATTTTCTGGGTTGCGTGATTGTTTTTAATGCTTTACTTGAAAGCTTAACAGAAGTTGACTTTCTCATGTTATTTATATTGGAACTGTTAGTGCAGGGTGAGCTGCACACAGTGGGCTTCCTACTAGGGCACACTGCCTCATTGCTAACAGTGTAACTCTGGTTCATAGGCTCATGATTACTGCATACAATAGCTGTAGGATCAACAGAGGTATTCAGGGCAATTAGGGGGACATAAATTAAGTTACTTACATTGTGTCTGCCAACGCCCTTTGGATAATGTACATTTGATGCAGCATTATGATGACTCATTGTCACAGCGGTAGGGATTAACTGAGCTGGTCTTGGATCATTGATAAGTCATTGTTTCAACGGAAGCAATGAAGTCAACATAGGCAAGTATCCCTGTGGAACGCTTTCGACACCTTGTACAGATCATGCTCCGACAAATTGAGGCTGTTCTGAGAGAAAAAAGGGGGGTTTCAACTCAGTTATTAGGAAAAGGGGGATACCTAGTCAGTTGTACTTCTGAATGCATTCAACTGAAATGTGTCTTCCGCGTTTAACCCAACCCCTCTGAATTATAGAGCTGCCTTAATCGACATCCACGTCATTGACACCCGGGGGAAACAGTGGGCGAACTGCCTTGTTCTGAACGACAGAACCTTGTACCTTATCAGCTCGGGGATTCGATCCAGCAACCTTTCGGTTATTGGTCCAACGCTCGTACCTGCCAGGCTACCTGGTGTTCCTATAACGTTTAGTAGGTTTATAATTCCTCTCATTACCAGATGTTACACCATCTCAGGCAGAGTGAGTTTGTTCGTTAAGGCTTGAATGTCACCATTGCGTACCAAGGGCTGTGAGGGAAGTTTAAAATAAGCTGAAGCAGACTCAGCATTACCGAGAGAGAGAGAGGGAGGGAGGGGTGCTCTCCTCTTTAAAAACCAGACCAGAGTAGAGGGTTACCAATTAACCACAGACCTCAAAGTGGGCTGGGAAATGATTGCACACAGATCGTCTATATACCAATAGATCCAAAGAAGCAGCTAGCAGCTTCATTTTCCCCCCATATGTGGGATGGCTCCCAAATGACCCCCTCCACCACCCTGCCCCTGCACAGGCAACCCAAGCGTTGGCCTATGTTCCAAATGGCACCTTATGTTGCAAACGGCACCCTATTCCCTATTGGCTCTGGTCAAAAGTAGTGCACTACAAGGGAATAGGGTGCCATTTGAGATGCAGGTTTTTTGATTTTGATTTTTTTTTTAGATGCTCCACATTCAACCCAAGCATGGGTCATGTGGTCTGGTTAGATGAGCTGTAAAAGGCATTACCACTTCAAAGCTGGAACTTGGACTTCTGCGCTGGGTTAGCCTGTCCTACTCAGTTGACGTAAGCCATTGCAGTTGTTGGTAGACTCATATAACCTTTCCTTCCAAAGTCTAAAGAATATGAAAATATGAACACACTTGTTAATTTTGAGCCTTTTTAAAATTATTTGACGTACGTGAAATCACAGTTATTTAAGTTCTTCTGATTCTTGTTCAAATAGGAGAAGGGCAGGTTAGGTTACACAAAACCCTCTTTTAGAGGATATCTGAAGAAAAAAAGCATCCTGCCGTCACACAGTTGTTGCAGAAAGTTTTCAGAAGAGGTTTATTCTGTGATGGCCTGGCAGGTATCGGCCATGGAAAGACGATGCTCCACTGGCAGAGTCTTCTGGGTAATTAAAAGTCTGTCTCTGGCCACGTTTTATAGGCAGCATGGGTAAAAAGAACTTAGAGCTTCTGTGTCGTTTTCAAGGTCACAAAGCAGCATCACAGCTGTTTAGGAGAGACTGGTTTACCGCTCAGCCCATAGTGGGCAGGGATGCACGTGGGCAGAGGAGCAAGCTGCACCCTTGGTCCTTGGCAAATTTAAGCTTGGCAGCAGCGGGTAGAAACCATCCTGACCTGTTATTAAAGAACCATCAGCTGCATGACAGAATGAAGGGATAACCCGACCAGCTGGGTTTTTCTCTGGTCTCTCTGGTTTCAGCTGCTGCAGTCTTGAGAGGAAGGGACCAACGGCCTACTACTGGCTCCTTGATTTAACCAGTCAGCCGTATCTGTATCAGAGTTAACCCTACATCTCACAGGCCAGCCGTTTCTGGATCAGGGTTAACCCTACATCTCACAGGCCAGCCGTATCTGGATCAGGGTTAACCCTACATCTCACAGGCCAGCCGTATCTGGATCAGGGTTAACCCTACATCTCACAGGCCAGCCGTATCTGTATCAGGGTTAACCCTACATCTCACAGGCCAGCCGTATCTGGATCAGGGTTAACCCTACATCTCACAGGCCAGCCGTATCTGTATCAGAGTTAACCCTACATCTCACAGGCCAGCCGTATCTGTATCAGGGTTAACCCTACATCTCACAGGCCAGCCGTATCTGTATCAGGGTTAACCCTACATCTCACAGGCCAGCCGTATCTGTATCAGGGCCTGGCTCCTGGAGGACAGACATCAAAGAATCTAAGTGTTTAATTAAAGGACCGTTCTGCTCTGAAGGTGCAGATTATAAAGACATGGGGAACATCTGCAGATATGGTATGAGTGCCAGCACAGACAACCAACCACTAGTCTTTGTGTGTGTGTGTGTGTGTGTGTGTGTGTGTGTGTGTGTGTGTGTGTGTGTGTGTGTGTGGTCATGTGGTTCACGCACACATAATTGATCATTAGGCGATTTATTCTGTGAGATCATTTCCATATACGGGATCATGTAGGCCTATATGCTTTTTTAACAGCTTATACGCAAAGAGTGGAACAATCAGGAGTATTCTCCCATTACTGCTTTTGAATTGGTGATGTGTAGACTACAGATCTTGGCTCCAGATATTTGGATTAAAGATCTAGTCTGACGCGAGGCTGTAACCATGATGAAATACAGTGCATTCGGAAAGTATTCAGACCCCTTGAGTTTTTCCACATTTTGGTACATTACAGCCTTATTTTAAAATGGATTAAGTCGTTTTTGTCCCCTCATCAACCTACACACAATACTCCATAATGACACAGTACCCCATAGTGACTCAATACTCCATAATGACTCAATACCCATAATGACTCAATACCCCCATAATGACTCAATACCCCATAATGACTCAATACCCCATAATGACTCAATACCCCATAATGACTCAATACCCCATAATGACTCAATACCCCATAATGACTCAATACCCCATAATGACACAATACCCCATAATGACTCAATACCCCATAATGACACAATACCCCATAATGACTCAATACCCCATATTGACTCAATACCCCATATTGACTCAATACCCCATAATGACTCAATACCCCATAATGACTCAATACCCCATAATGACTCAATACCCCATAATGACTCAATACCCCATAATGACACAATACCCCATAATGACTCAATACCCCATAATGACACAATACCCATAATGACTCAATACCCCATAATGACACAATACCCCATAATGACTCAATACCCCATAATGACTCAATACCCCATAATGACTCAATACTCCATAATGACTCAATACCCCATAATGACTCAATACCCATAATGACTCAATACCCCATAATGACTCAATACCCCATAATGACTCAATACCCCATAATGACTCAATACCCCATAATGACACAATACCCCATAATGACTCAATACCCCATAATGACACAATACCCATAATGACTCAATACCCCATAATGACACAATACCCCATAATGACTCAATACCCCATAATGACTCAATACCCCATAATGACTCAATACTCCATAACGACTCAATACCCCATAATGACTCAATACCCCATAATGACTCAATACCCCATAATGACTCAATACCCCATAATGACATAATACCCCATAATGACTCAATACCCCATAAATACTCAATACCCCATAATGACTCAATACCCCATAATGACTCAATATCCCATAATGACTCAATACCCCATAATGACACAATACCCCATAATGACTCAATACCCCATAATGACACAATACCCCATAATGACTCAATACCCCATATTGACTCAATACCCCATAATGACTCAATACCCCATAATGACTCAATACCCCATAATGACTCAATACCTCATAATGACTCAATACCCCATAATGACTCAATACCCCATAATTACTCAATACCCCATAATGACTCAATACCCCATAATTACTCAATACCCCATAATGACTCAATACCCCATATTGACTCACTACCCCATAATGACATAATACTGTCAGGTTGGATGGGGAGCGTAGCTGCGCAGCTATTTTCAGGTCTCTCCAGAGATATTTGAACAGGTTCAAGTCTGGGCTCTGGCTGGGACACTCAAGGACATTCAAAGACTTTTCCTGAAGCCACTTCTGTGTTGTCTTGGCTGTGTGCTTAGGGTCATTGTCCTGTTGGAAACTGAACCTTCGCCCCCAGTCTGAGGTCCTGAGTGCTCTGGAGCAGGTTTTCATCAAGGATCTCTCTGTACTTTGCTCTGTTCATCTTTCCCTCGATCCTGACTAGTCTCCCAGTCCTTGCCGCTGAAAAACATCCACACAGCATGATAGTGACACCATTATGCTTCACCGTAAGGATGGTGCCTGGTTTCCTCCAGACGTGATGCTTGGCATTTAGGGCAAAGAGTTGAATCTTGGTTTCATCCGACCAGAGAATCTTGTTTCTCATGGTCTGAGAGTCTTTAGGTGCCTTTTGGCAAACTCCAAGCGGGCTGTCATGTGCCTTTTACTGAGGAGTGGCTTCTGTCTGGCCACTCTACCATAAATGTCTGATTGGTGGAGTGTTGCAGAGATAGTTGTCCTTCTGGAAGGTTCTGCCACCTCCACAGAGGAACTGTCAGAGGAACCGGTGGTCACTCTGTCAGAGTGACCATCGGGTTCTTGGTCACCTCCCTGGTGAAGGCCGGGCGGCCAGCTCTAGGAAGAGTCTTAGTGGTTCCAAACTTCTTCCATTTAAGAATGATGGAAGCCACTGTGTTCTTGGGGACCTTCAATGCTGCAGACATTTTTTGACACCCTTCCCCAGATCTGTGCCTCGACACAATCCTGTCTCGGAGCTCTACAGACAATTCCTTGGACTTCCTGACTTGGTTTTTGCTCTGACATGTACTGTCAACTCTGGGACCTTATATAGACAGGTGTGTGCCTTTCCAAATCATGTCCAATCAATTGAATTTACCACAGGTGGACACCAATCAAGTTGTAGCAACACCTCACGCATGATCAATGGAAACAGGATGCACTTGTGCTCAATTTCGAGTCTCATAGCAAAGGGTCTGAATACTTAAAACCCCCCAAAAACTATTTTTGCTTTGCCTTTATGGGGTATAGTGTGTAGATTGATGAGGACATTTTTTTTATTTATTCAATTTTAGAATAAAGCTGTAACGTAGAAAAAGTCAAGTGGTCTGAATACTTTCCGAAGTCACTGTTATTTATTGTTCACAGGGGAGGGTGGTGTGTTTTTGTTCCTGGTTTACTTTTGCAGGTTGTACTATATCATATCATTCTTCGATCCTAGCCACATCTGCTTGCATGCAGCTCCTCGATATCAAGATGTTTTGACAAAATATTTATTTTTACTGCTCTAATTACATTGGTAACCAGTTTATCATATCACATCATATTTTTTGTATGGATCCAGAGCAGATGGCTGCCATTTTACGGGCTCCTAACCAATTGTGTTATTGTGTGTGTTTTTTTTTCTCGCATTATTTGTAACTTAGTGTGTACATAATGTTTCTGCTAACCGTCTCTTATGACCGAAAGACACCTTCTGGATATCAAGACAGTGATTAATCACCTCGTACTGGACAAAGACTTTTTCTTTAACGAGTCGGACACGAACGTCGGGGTGCTTTGTAAGGATCTGACGGCGAGTGGGTAACCCGCCTCTACCATCAGTCCTATTAGCCAACGTGCAAATCACTGGATAATAAACTGGATGAGCTCCGTTCAAGACTATCCTACCAACGGGACAAACTGTAATAGTTTATGTTTCACAGAGTCGGGGTTGAACGACGACATGGATAACACAGCTGGCGGGGTTTTCAGATTATCGGCAAGATAGAACAGCTGTGTCCGGTAAGACAAGTGGTGGTGGTCTGTGTCTATTTGTCATAAACAGCTGGTGCAAGAAATCTAATATTAAGGAAGTCCCGAGGTTTTGCTCGTCTGAGATAGAGTATCTCATGATAAGTTGTACACCACACTGTCTACCAAGAGAAATCTCATCTATAATATTCATAGCTGTCTATTTACCACCACAAACCGATGCTGTTACTAAGACCGCAACAATGAAGCATGCATGAGAGCACCAGCTGTTCCGGATGACTGTGTGACCACGCTGTCCGTAGCCGATGTGAGTAAGACCTTTAAACAGGTCAACATTCACAACGCCGCAGGGCCAGACGGATTACCAGGATATGTACTCCGAGCATGCGCTGACCAACTGGCAAGTTCCTTTACTGACATTTTCAACCTGTCCCTGACCGAGTCTGTAATACCAACATAGTCCCTGTGCCCAAGAACACTAAGGTAACCTGCCTAAATTACTACCAACCTGTAGCACTCACGTAGCCATGAAGAGCTTTGAAAGGCTGGTCATGGCTCACAACACCATTATCCCAGTGTGAAGACCCTCCCACTCTGTCTGCCAAATTCTTTCTCTTTGCTCTTGTTTTCCTTAATAGTCGGTGGGCGGGGCTGGGAGGGTCGTCAGCGAAATGGGACACACCTGGGCTCAGGTGTCTCGATCCCTAGTCATAGACTGTTCTCTGTGCTACCGCACAGCGAAGCAGTACAGGAGCGCCAAGTCTAGGTCCAATAGGCTTCTTAACAGCTTCTACCCCAAGCCATAAGACTCCTGAACATCTAATCCAATGGCCACCCAGACAATTTGCATCACCCCCCCCCCATTTTTACACTCTTGCTACCCTCTGTTTATTATCTATGCATAGTCACTTTACCTACATGTACATATTACCTCAATTACCTCGACTAACCTGTGCCCCCGCACATTGACTCAGTACCGGTACCCCCTGTATATAGCCTCCACATTGACTCTGTACCGTAACACCCTGTATATAGCCTCCACATTGACTCTGTACAGGTACCCCCTGTATATAGCCTCCACATTGACTCTGTACCGTAACACCCTGTATATAGCCTCCACATTGACTCTGTACAGGTACCCCCTGTATATAGCCTCTACATTGACTCTGTACCGGTACCCCCTGAATATAGCCTCTACATTGACTCTGTACCGTAACACCCTGTATATAGCCTCCACATTGACTCTGTACCGGTAACCCCTGTATATAGCCTCCACATTGACTCTGTACCGTAACACCCTGTATATAGCCTCCACATTGACTCTGTACAGGTACCCCCTGTACATAGCCTCCACATTGACTCTGTACCGGTACACCCTGTATATAGCCTCCACATTGACTCTGTACCGTAACACCCTGTATATAGCCTCCACATTGACTCTGTACCGTAATACCCTGTATATAGCCTCCACATTGACTCTGTACCGTAATACCCTGTATATAGCCTCCACATTGACTCTGTACCGTAATACCCTGTATATAGCCTCCACATTGACTCTGTACCGTAATACCCTGTATATAGCCTCCACATTGACTCTGTACCGTAATACCCTGTATATAGCCTCCACATTGACTCTGTACCGTAATACCCTGTATATAGCCTCCACATTGACTCTGTACCGTAATACCCTGTATATAGTCTCGTTACTGTTATTTTATTGTTGCTCTTCTTATTTCTTATTTTTCAATTTTCTTATTTTTTATTTATTTATTTTTTACTTTAGTTTATTTTATTAAATACTTATTGTGTTGGTTAAGGGCTTGTGAGTATTCAGCATTTCACTGTGAGGTCTACTACACCTGTTGTATTCAACATTTCACTGTGAGGTCTACTACACCTGTTGTATTCAACATTTCACTGTGAGGTCTACTACACCTGTTGTATTCAGCATTTCACTGTGAGGTCTACTACACCTGTTGTATTCAACATTTCACTGTGAGGTCTACTACACCTGTTGTATTCGGCGTATGTGACAAATAAAACATGTATTTCATTTGAGTAAGGCACCTTTGGGGTTTGCGGTACATGGCCAAAATACCACAGCTAAGGACTTTATCCAGGCACTCCACATTGCGTCGTGCCGAAGAACAGCCCTTAGCTGTGGTTTATTGGCCATATACCACAAACCCCTTGTGCCTTGTTGTTTAACTATAGCACAGGTCAACATACTCTGTCTATCCTGCCTTCTATCCACCATTCATAGTGACAATAGGTGTTAGCTGGATCGTTTGTCCACATCTGCAATAAGCTAACTAGCAATCACACCACACATAAAAGCATTCAAAAGTTGCATCCATTTTCAATATGAATCCACAAGAACCGATAGGAATAGCTGATAGCCAGTGGAGAGGCCAGGTGCATCATTGTGCATGAAAGAACAGAGAAGACATGAGACACGAGGCTCAAAAATCTCCCCTATAGATCTTATTTAGGTGAAGAAAAAAAATATCCTCCCTAGACTAGCCAACAACACTATTATACAATTAATAATTGTACTATTGGCACGGTTGTCGTAAGATGAAGCGGACCAAAGTGCAGCGTGTGTGTCGTTCCACATTTTATTTTCACTGTGAAACTATGCAATACATAAATAAACTGACTGAACAAAAACAACAAACCGTGACGAAGAGTTAATATACACGTACTCCAAATCAATCTCCCACAAATCCAGGTGGGAAAAACACCTACTTAAGTATGATCTCCAATTAGAGACAACGATGACCAGCTGCCTCTAATTTGAGATCATCCCAAACAAAACCCAACATAGAAATACAAAACTAGAACATAACAACATAGAAAATCTAAACTAGAAAAAAAAACTGTCACGCCCAGACCTACTCTACCATAGAAAATAACAGCTTTCTATGGTCAGGATGTGACAACTATTGTTTTCCAGTGAGTACAAAATTCTACTCTAGGCTGCAGTCAAAATGTCATTTGAATAACGACTCATTTCATTTGGATCAGTTGTGGGTCTACTCTCTACAGTTGATAAGGATCAGTAGTGGGTCTACTCTCTACAGTTGATAAGGATCAGTAGTGGGTCTACTCTCTACAGTTGATAAGGATCAGTAGGGGGTCTACTCTCTACAGTTGATAAGGATCAGTAGTGGGTCTACTCTCTACAGTTGATAAGGATCAGTAGTGGGTCTACTCTCTACAGTTGATAAGGATCAGTAGTGGGTCTACTCTCTACAGTTGATAAGGATCAGTAGGGGGTCTACTCTCTACAGTTGATAAGGATCAGTAGTGGGTCTACTCTCTACAGTTGATAAGGATCAGTAGTGGGTCTACTCTCTACAGTTGATAAGGATCAGTAGTGGGTCTACTCTCTACAGTTGATAAGGATCAGTAGTGGGTCTACTCTCTACAGTTGATAAGGATCAGTAGTGGGTCTACTCTCTACAGTTGATAAGGATCAGTAGTGGGTCTACTCTGGGCAGTTGATAAGGATCAGTAGTGGGTCTACTCTGGACAGTTGATAAGGATCAGTAGTGGGTCTACTCTGGACAGTTGATAAGGATCAGTAGGGGGTCTACTCTGGACAGTTGATAAGGATCAGTAGTGGGTCTAGTCTGGACAGGTGATAAGGATCAGTAGTGGGTCTACTCTCTACAGTTGATAAGGATCAGTTGTGAGTCTACTCAGTCTAAGGCACTGCATCTCAGTGCAAGAGGCGTCACTACAGTCCCTGGTTCTAATCCAGGCTGTATCACATCCGGCTGCGATTGGGAGTCCCATAAGGGCAGCGCACAATTGGCCCATCGTTGTCCAGGTTTTTGCCGGGGGTAGGCCGTCATTGTAAATGAGAATTTGTTCTTATCTGACTTGCCTAGTTTAAATAAAAGTTCAATAAAAAAAATAAAAAAAAGTTGGAAGTCACGTGATGTGTTGTGTGGTCCTTCAACTACGACTTGAGAAAGCATGCGTGGTCCTTCAACTACGACTTGAGAAAGCATGCAGTTTATTAGGCTACAGATGAAATAAGTTATAATGAACTTTACAGGGTGGTGAAAGTCCACGGTTTAGGGCTCGATGCAAAAATTGAGCCTACCGTTTGATTAAAAAACCCCAATAACAATCTGATAATGTATGCTAGAGCAGCTGTATCTGCAGGCTGTTGGCTAGAGCTCACCTGTCAGTACCAGAGGACATTTACGATGTGATGGAAACCCATTTAACTTGTATTTTTTTATACGGTACATGACAATTAAAAAGCTAAAGTTATTTTTATGTGCACTGCATATTTACGCACAGACTTTTATCTGCAACAAGTCAATTTGATGGAAACAAAACTGATGTGATGTGCATATTGCACAAAAATGTGCATATTGTGTTTATGCTGATGAATCAGAAAATCTGTCGCCAGATTGGATGGAAACCTAGCTATAGACACCCTAAAGACTGTGTCACTTTGATTATGCTGCACATCGTGGTTCACCAGCAGTCCCAAACATCTGATGAATAAGCTACAGACCAGCCAAAACAAGCTGCTGAAAATTGTTTTTAAACTCGTCCCCTCGTACTAATCTGGAGATGAAGCGTTTTAATCAGCTAAGCCAACTATCTGTGGGAAAATAAGACTAGTATCATTTGAACTTGGTTTGGTCCACCTGAATTATCAAGGACTCAGCCCCCCGAGGTACCTATCCAACATTTTTTAATTTGTTAAAGATATCCAAATGGATTATACCCAGAGACTCTAATATTCACTGTTTTAAAAGTACAGTGAGGGGAAAAAAGTATTTGATCCCCTGCAGATTTTGTACATTTGCCCACTGACAAAGAAATGATCAGTCTATAATTTTAATGGTAGGTTTATTTGAACAGTGAGAGACAGAATAACAACAAAAAAATCCAGAAAACGCATGTCAAAAATGTTATAAATTGATTTGCATTTTAATGAGGGAAATAAGTATTTGACCCCCTCTCAATCAGAAAGATTTCTGGCTCCCAGGTGTCTTTTATACAGGTAACGAGCTGAGATTAGGAGCACACTCTTAAAGGGAGTGCTCCTAATCTCAGCTTGTTACCTGTATAAAATACACCTGTCCACAGAAGCAATCAATCAATCAGATTCCAAACTCTCCACCATGGCCAAGACCAAAGAGCTCTCCAAGGATGTACGGGACAAGATTGTAGACCTACACAAGGCTGGAATGGGCTACAAGACCATCGCCAAGCAGCTTGGTGAGAAGGTGACAACATTTGGTGCGATTATTCGCAAATGGAAGAAACACAAAAGAACTGTCGATCTCCCTCGGCCTGGGGCTCCATGCAAGATCTCACCTTGTGGAGTTGCAATGATCATGAGAATGGTGAGGAATCAGCCCAGAACTACACGAGAGGATCTTGTCAATGATCTCAAGGCAGCTGGGACCATAGTCACCAAGAAAACAATTGGTAACACACTACACCGTGAAGGACTGAAATCCTGCAGCGCCCGCAAGGTCCCCCTGCTCAAGAAAGCACATATACATGCCCGTCTGAAGTTTGCCAATGAACATCTGAATGATTCAGAGGACAACTGGGTGAAAGTGTTGTGGTCAGATGAGACCAAAATGGAGCTCTTTGGCATCAACTCAACTCGCCGTGTTTGGAGGAGGAGGAATGCTGCCTATGACCCCAAGAAAACCATCGCCACCGTCAAACATGGAGGTGGAAACATTATGCTTTGGAGGTGTTTTTCTGCTAAGGGGACAGGACAACTTCACCGCATCAAAGGGACGATGGACGGGGCCATGTACCGTCAAATCTTGGGTGAGAACCTCCTTCCCTCAGCCAGGGCATTGAAAATGGATCGTGGATGGGTATTCCAGCATGACAATGACCCAAAACACACGGCCAAGGCAACAAAGGAGTGGCTCAAGAAGAAGCACATTAAGGTCCTGGTGTGGCCTAGCCAGTCTCCAGACCTTAATCCTATAGAAAATCTGTGGAGGGAGCTGAAGGTTCGAGTTGCCAAACGTCAGCCTCGAAACCTTAATGACTTGGAGAAGATCTGCAAAGAGGAGTGGGACAAAATCCCTCCTGAGACGTGTGCAAACCTGGTGGCCAACTACAAGAAACGTCTGACCTCTGTGATTGCCAACAAGGGTTTTGCCATCAAGTACTAAGTCATGTTTTGCAGAGGGGTCAAATACTTATTTCCCTCATTAAAATGCAAAACAATTAATAAAATTTTTGACATGCGTTTTTCTGAAATTTTTTGTTGTTATTCTGTCTCTCACTGTTCAAATAAAACCATTACAATGATAGACTGATCATTTTTTTGTTGGTGGGCAAACGTACAAAATCAGCAGGGGATCAAATACTTTTTTCCCCTCACTGTAAGAGTCTATCTGGTAAGAACACCTTTTTATTGACTTGTGCTTTTGAGTAAAATAAGTCTCTGACTTTATCGTGAAATCTTTTATACTGTGTGTATATAGATGTATATATATTTTTTTTTACTGACAAATAAAATCAATCAATCAATCCGTCTGTCTGTGCCTCAGCCATTTGGTGTTTGGAAAGAAACATCTGTTACAAAAACAACACAAGGTTTAATGACATTCGGAGATTGTCAAGCCAAGCCTTCGATACTGGCTAAGCCTACAAGGTTTGTCGAGATTGATATAGTCTATTTATTGTGATGTTGAAAACTCAAACCGTGATATTGAACATAACCCGGCTCCATGAAGGGGGTTAAAGGGCTCCGTTAAAACTTGTGCCTCCTCAGTTTTAGTTTTATGTTCCTATATAAAAATAGCAAAAATGTCAAATGATTGAGATGTTGGCGCAAAAAATATCATCTGTACCTCCTCTGTGCGGAGGATGAGGAGGAGGAGAGAGAGGAGGAGGAGGAGAGAGAGAGACGAGGAATAGGAGGGAGAGAGGAGGAGAGAGAGAGAGAGGAGGAGAGAGGAGGAGGAGGAGGAGGAGAGAGAGGAGGAGGAGGATAGAGAGATGAGGAGGGAGAGAGGAGGAGGAGGAGGAGGAGGAGAGAGAGAGAGAGGAGGAGGAGGAGAGAGAGAGAGAGAGAGAGGAGGAGGGGAGAGGAGGAGAGAGAGGAGGAGAGAGAGGAGGAGGAGGAGAGAGAGATGAGGAGGGAGAGAGGAGGAGGAGGAGGAGGAGGAGAGAGAGAGAGAGAGGAGGAGGAGGAGGAGAGAGAGAGAGAGAGAGAGGAGGAGGAGAGAGGAGGAGGAGAGAGGAGGAGGAGAGAGGAGGAGGAGGAGAGGAGGAGGAGGAGACAGAGAGAGGAGAGAGGAGGAGGAGGAGGAGGAGGAGGAGGAGGAGGAGAGAGCGAGGAAGAGGAGGGAGAGAGGAGGAGGAGGAGAGAGAGAGGAGGAGAGAGGAGGAGGAGGAGAGAGACGAGGAAGAGGAGGGAGAGAGGAGGAGGAGGAGAGAGAGAGGAGGAGAGAGGAGGAGGAGGAGAGAGACGAGGAAGAGGAGGGAGAGAGGAGGAGGAGGAGGAGGAGGAGGAGAGAGACGAGGAAGAGGAGGGAGAGAGGAGGAGGAGGAGAGAGAGGAGGAGGAGGAGGAGGAGAGAGATGAGGAAGAGGAGGGAGAGAGGAGGAGGGGGAGGAGGAGAGAGGAGGAGGAGGAGGAGAAGGGGAGAGAGAGGAGGAGTAGGAGAGGGAGAGGGAGGAGGGGGGAGGAGGAGGAGGAGGAGGGAGGAGGAGGAGGAGGAGGAGGGAGAGGGGAGGAGGAGCGAGAGAGAGAGAGAGAGGAGGAGCAGGAAGAAGGGAGGCAGCATAATGAACAGAGCACCACGGTGTGTGTAGGGAGGCTACGGAAAGCCACTGTTAGGTATGACTTTACAAAACGCTTATGCCTCTAGGCCTGTAATATTTGATTTAGATTTATAAGGGCGGAGACAAGTTCACCAGTCGAGCCCTGGTGAGGACGTCATGTTGGAGACTGTCTCCTTCCTGCTCCTCTGCTGTTCCTATGGGGGCTCTATGATGGGGTGTGGGAGGTTTTCATCCTGACGTTGGCTGACACTATATTGATTATGACCGAGCTGGAGGAGAGGGTGTGCTCTGGGATTTATTTATTTGTATTATTATTTATTTGCTTTATTCTAGGGAGTAGATCAGCGTTCATATTGCTGATAGATTGTAGTGTCCATCAATGTAATTGTCTGCATCATTTCAAATCCCCCATACATATTTGTTTTTGTAAAAAAAAAAGGTCAAAAGTTTGGACACACCTACTCATTCCAGGGTTTTTCTTTATTTTGACTATTTTCTACATTGTAGAATAATAGTGAAAACATCAAAACTACGAAATAACACATCTGTAATCATGTAGTCAATAAAGTGCATGCATTTCACAGTAAGGTCTACACCTGCTGTATTTGGCGCAGGTGACAAATACATATTTTTATTTTTTATTTTCTGACACCATGAACATGTCTAACTGTCCCTAATGAAAAGGCCACGCAACGTTCCTCCGATAGATTTACATACATTTGTTCAACTGTAAATTCATCTGAGATTTGTCCTCTGTTGTCTGCTTGCTGTGTTACTAATGGATTGCCTGTATGGCTCAGCATGGTTCAGCACTGAACCAATGGAGCAGGCAGGTATATCACCCCCCTCATATGAAACCAAATGAACTAAACGCAAACAGGGAACATGATAAACACATGGGACCGCATGTTGTTGAGGAGGGCAGGAGTGTCTTCTCTTCTCTGCTCTTTGATGAACACGTGATGAAAACGTGATGCAAACCTGATGTAAACCTGACGTAAACCTGATGTAAACCTGATGTAAACCTGACGTAAACCTGATGTAAACCTGATGTAAACCTGACGTAAACCTGATGTAAACCTGACGTAAACCTGACGTAAACCTGACGTAAACCTGATGTAAACCTGATGTAAATCTGATGTAAACCTGACGTAAACCTGATGTAAACCTGACGTAAACATGATGTAAACCTGATGTAAACCTGAACTAAACCTGATGTAAACCTGATGTAAACCTGATGTAAACATGATGTAAATGGATAAATCACTAAACAAACTTCAGTTAGTGCTAAACACGGCTGCTAGAATCTTGACTAGAACCAAAAAGAACTATCATATTACTCCAGTGCTAGCCTCCCTACACTGGCTTCCTGTTAAGGCAAGGGCTGATTTCAAGGTTTTACTGCTAAAATACAAAGCATTACATGGGCTTACTCCTAACTATTTTTCCGATTTGGTCCTGCCGTACATACCTACACGTACGCTACGGTCACAAGACGCAGGCCTCCTAACTGTCCCTAGAATTTCTAAGCAAACAGCTGGAGGCAGGGCTTTCTCCTATAGAGCTCCATTTTTATGGAATAGTCTGCTACCCATGTGAGAGATGCAGACTCGGTCTCAACCTTTAAGTCTATATTGAAGACTCATCTCTTCAGTAGGTCCTATGATTGAGTGTAGTCTGGCCCAGGAGTGTGAAGGTGAACAGAAAGGCACTGGAGAAACGGACCGCCCTTGCTGTCTCTGCCTGGCCGGTTCCCCTCTCTCCACTGGGATTCTCTGCCTCAACCCTATTACAGGGGCTGAGTCACTGGCTTACTGGTGCTCTTCCATGCCGTCCCTAGGAGGGGTGCGTCACTTGAGTGGGTTGAGTCACTGACGTGGTCTTCCTGTCTGGGTTGGCGCCCCCCTTGGGTTGTGGCGTGGCGGAGACCTTTGTGGGCTATACTCGGCCTTGTCTCATAATGGTAAGTTGGTGGTTGAAGATATCCCTCTAGTGGTGTAGGGGCTGTGCTTTGGCAAAGTGGGTGGGGTTATATCCTACCTGTTTGGCCCTGTCCGGGGGTATCATCGGATGGGGCCACAGTGTCTCCTGACTCCTCCTGTCTCAGCCTCCAGTATTTATGCTGCAGTAGTTTATGTGTTGGGGGGCTAGGGTCAGTCTGTTATATCTGGAGTATTTCTCCTGTCTTATCCGGTGTTCTGTGTGAATTTAAGTATGTTTTCTCTAATTCTCTCTTTCTCTCTTTCTTTCTTTCTCTCTCTCGGAGGACCTGAGCCCTAGGACCATGCCTCAGGACTACCTGGCATGATGACTCCTTGCTGTCCCCAGTCCACCTGGCCATGCTGCTGCTCCAGTTTCAACTGTTCTGCCTGCGGCTATGGAGCCCTGACCTGTTCACTGGATGTGCTACCTGTCCCAGACCTGCTGTTTTCAACTCTCTAGAGACAGCAGGAGCGGTAGAGATACTCTCAATGATCGGCTATGAAAAGCCAACTGACATTTACTCCTGAGGTGCTGACCTGTTGCACCCTCGACATCTACTGTTATTATTATTTGACCATGCCGGTCATCTATGAACATTTGAACATCTTGGCCATGTTCTGTTATAATCTTCACCTGGCACAGCCAGAAGAGGACTGGCCACCCCTCATGGCCTGGTTCCTCTCTAGGTTTCTTCCTAGGTTCTGGCCTTTCTAGGGACTTTTTCCTAGCCACTGTGCTACTACGCCTGCATTGCTTGCTGTTTGGGGTTTTAGGCTGGGTTTCTGTACAGCACTTTGAGATATCAGCTGATCTAAGAAGGGCTATATAAATACATTTGATTTGATTTGATTTGATGTAAACCTGATGTAAACCTGATGTAAAGATGTAGATGTCATATAGCTGTCTCTGAATTGGGTCATTTCCCATGAATAATATTTTACATAATCAGTTCCTTTATTTATTCCTGTTTGTCTTACTACACTTTTGAATGACACGTATCGAGCTTAATGCAATCTCTTGTTTCTAGCTATTCTTTGTGAAGAAAAGTTATCAGAGTTCTTAAAAAAAGAAAGAAAGAGAGGCGACATTCTCTGTTGTTGTTCCACTACTACCCACCACAATATCCCAATCTAGTGTTCAGAATTAGTAGGAAAATTTACTATTTCTCCCTGATGTGATCTGATCTGTTGTGTGTAGTGTGTGTGTGTGTGTGTGTGTGTGTGTGTGTGTGTGTGTGTGTGTGTGTGTGTGTGTGTGTGTGTGCGTGCGTGCGCGTGCGTGTGCGTATGTGTGTGTGTGTGTGTGTGTGTGTGTGTGTGTGTGTGTGTGTGTGTATGTGTGTGTGTGTGTGTGTGAGACTTCCAGACCTCTCTGTTCTCTCTCTCTGTTTGTTTGCTCTAGGATTCCAGACCTCCTCTCTCTGTTTGATCAGCTTTACATGTTAGGAACAGTACAGACACTTCACTCTACCACAGGTGGCAGCCATGTTGACGATCACGTGACAATCTCATTTTACCATGTGGGCAGGGAGGAACACTCCTCTGGGTTGAGGAGGATATTTGCATTGGGTCGATTCCCCAAGCTGAAGCAGGCCTGCCAGCAGGCGAGACAGGGGAGCCCAGAACCCAACCTCCAACCCACTGTCCACCCCCACATCCTCTAAGACAGGGAGAGCAGCGGTGAAGACAGCCGGACTATATTTCAGCGTGGACTACATTTTGGTGTGACTGGACCATCTCTTTTATTGGTCACAACTTCCACTGAAAAACAAACAGGAAATCGTCGGTATTACTATAGAAATGACATGTGTAGGCTACTTCTAAATTCATTGCAATGAATATCTCACAAACACAAACCGTATCACACTAAGACAATTCTACTTTATCAACAAAACAAGTCACAAAACATTTTTGTTAGTAGTATTGCCGATATGATAGGTAGTCGCTAGTCGCTATCATGATTATGTGAGATCCCCTTTTATCCCACGTAGTTATCCCAGGGAGACAAAGAGAGAGAGGGAGAGAGAGAGAAACAGAGAGGAACAGAGAGAGGAAGCGAGCAGAGAGAAAGAGAGAGGGAGGGAGATAAGAGAGGGAGAGAGAGACAGACAAAGACAGCGAGAGGGAGAGAGAGAGAAACAGAGAGGAACAGAGAGAGAAAGAGAGAGGGAGAGAGACAGACAGACAAAGAGAATGAGAGGGAGAGAAACAGAGAGTGAGGGAAGGAGAGAAAGAGAGAGAGACAGACAGACAGACAAAGAGAACGAGAGGGAGAGAAACAGAGAGTTAGGGAAGGAGTGAATGAGAGAGAGAGAGAGAGAGAGAGAGACAGACAGACAGACAGACAGACAGACAGACAGACAGACAGACAGACAGACAGACAGACAGACAGACAGACAGGACAGACAGACAGACAGACAGACAGACAGACAGACAGACAGACAGACAGACAGACAGACAGACAAAGAGAGCGAGAGAGGAACAGAGAGAGCAATCGAGCAGAGAGAAAGAGAGAGGGAGAGAGAAACAGACAGCCAAAGAGAGCGAGAACAGGAAGGGTAAATAGTCATGGCTGTGTGCCATGTCCCCGTGTCCAGACTGGGGGATTATTGTTATTATTATGATTATTATGGAGCTGCTGGACATGCACAGCAGGCTCGATGAGTTGTGGGTTGGCTGAGCTCGCTCGGTAGGTCTTTCCTGCATCCATTAAAATTAATTTTCTCTTTCTCTCTCTCTCTGTCTCTCTCTCTCTCTCTCTCTCTCTCTCTCTCTTTCTCTCTCTCTCTGTCTCTCTCTCTCTCTCTCTCTCTCTCTCCTCTCTCTACCTCTCTCTCTCTCTCTCTCTCTCTCTCTCTCTCTCTCTCTCTCTCTCTCCTCTCCAAATAAATATTTATCAGTCAGGGTGTTTTGATGCTTCGTTAAGCTGGAATATCAGTAAGAGACCAACCTGGAAGGTGTCCGGGAACGTGTGCCCTTCAGGGGTCGATGGACTGATCACGGCACGGGCCTGCCACTCTAGTACCCTTTTCAAACTACTGAGCTGAACCGAGGAAAGCTGTACTGCATTAGCCTTGGCTGAATCCACCATAGTTGCTGGAAAGGAAAATAACAGAGCTGCCAGCACAGTTTGATGGACACTGATAACTGCTCAGGACAGGGCAGAGGGGTGTACTATGATGGACAGTAGCCTGATCACTGCTCAGGACAGGGTAGAGAGGTGTACTATGATGGACAGTAGCCTGATCACTGCTCAGGACAGGGTAGAGGGGTGTACTATGATGGACAGTAGTCTGATCACTGCTCAGGACAGGGTAGAGAGGTGTACTATGATGGACAGTAGCCTGATCACTGCTCAGGACAGGGTAGAGAGGTGTACTATGATGGACAGTAGCCTGATCACTGCTCAGGACAGGGTAGAGGGGTGTACTATGATGGACAGTAGTCTGATCACTGCTCAGGACAGGGTAGAGGGGTGTACTATGATGGACAGTAGCCTGATCACTGCTCAGGACAGGTGTACTACGATGGACAGTAGTCTGATCACTGCTCAGGACAGGGTAGAGGGGTGTACTATGATTGAAGCTAGATCTGCAAATCTTTTTTTTAATGCTAGCCAGCTTCAGTTAGCTTCACATTCCAACGCAGACTTCGGTCACACTTTGTTTGGATGGTCTGGATTTTCCATTTGTTGATGCTCTACAAATACTATCAACTGTTGATAAGAAACTGCTTGCTAAGGTTATGGTTAGGGTCAGGTTTAGAATAAGGGTTAGGGTTAGGGTTAAGTTTAGGTTAGGTTAGGTTAGGTTAGGGTTAGGGTTAGAATAAGGTTTAGAGTACGGGGCACATTTGGAAAAGAGATCTTTCCCTGTTAAAATAAAGGTTAAATAAAACAAAGGTTAGCGTTAGGGTTAGCTTTAGGTTAGGGTTAGGGTTAGCTTTAGGTTAGGGTAGGGTTAGCTTTAGGTTAGGGTAGGGTTAGCTTTAGGTTAGGGTAGGGTTAGCTTTAGGTTAGGGTAGGGTTAGCTTTAGGTTAGGGTAGGGTTAGCTTTAGGTTAGGGTTAGGGTTAGCTTTAGGTTAGGGTAGGGTTAGCTTTAGGTTAGCGTTAGGGTTAGCTTTAGGTTAGGGTTAGCTTTAGGTTAGGGTAGGGTTAGCTTTAGGTTAGGGTAGGGTTAGCTTTAGGTTAGGGTTAGGGTTAGTGTTAGCTTTAGGTTAGGGTTAGGGTTAGCTTTAGGTTAGGGTTAGGGTTAGCTTTAGGTTAGCGTTAGGGTTAGCTTTAGGTTAGGGTTAGCTTTAGGTTAGGGTTAGGGTTAGCTTTAGGTTAGCGTTAGGGTTAGCTTTAGGTTAGGGTTAGGATTAAGATTAGGTTAGGGTTAGCTTTAGGTTAGCGTTATGGTTAGCTTTAGGTTAGGGTTAGGGTTGAGATTAGGTTAGGGTTAGGGTTAAGATTAGGTTAGGGTAAAGATTAGGTTAGGTTTAGGGTTAAGTTTAGGTTAGGGTTAGGTTTAGGTTAGGGTTAGGGTTAAGATTAGGTTAGAGTTAAGATTAGGTTAGGGTTAGGGTTAAGTTTAGGTTAGGGTTAGGGTTAGGTTTAGGTTAGTGTTAGGGTTAAGTTTAGGTTAGGGTTAAGTTTAGGTTAGGGTTAGGGTTAGGTTAGGGTTAGGGTTAGGGTTAGGTTAGGGTTAGGGTTAAGTTTAGGTTAGGGTTAGGTTAGGGTTAGTAGATAGTTGAAATGTTACTGATAGGCTGTAGAGTATCTACAGATGGACTATCCAAATAAAGAATTACACAGGCTTCATCCACACTACGATGGTGGATACTGCTCGTCCGCCTGCCGCTAACTCTAGCAGGCTTGTAACTGCGCGTGCTCGTCACATGTGGCTAGTTGAAATCTCAACTCTTCATTGAGACAATGCTGAAACATCAATTCATGGGCGAGTCAACGCGACATTTTCATTTGTGCCGAAATCAAAATGAAAGAAAAAGATCATTCTTTATTTTATTGCTAATCGTTGATGACATCTTTAGTGTGCTTTGGTGTGGTTAGCAATACACAAGCACTTTCTTCACACGCCTATCGAGTCTTACAAGTTTTAAATTGCGTTCTGTCATTATGAAATGTATAAATTGATAGGTATTTTAACATTTCAATAAAATAGACACACAAAAAAACAACATTAGATTAATAAAATATTTAATCAGACTTCTTCCTCAAATGAAGTAGATGATGATCCCAACCTTTTGTGAGAGGCAGGGAATCTGATTTCATTGGTCATCAACTCGAGGCTCAGACACTTCATTGAGGATAAACAGAGTTAGCCCCAAGTTAGCCCCGAGTTAGTCCCGAGTTAGTCCCGAGTTAGCCCCGACTTAGCCCCGAGTTAGCCCCGAGTTAGCCCAGAGTTAGTCCCGAGTTAGTCCCGAGTTAGCCCCGACTTAGCCCCGAGTTAGCCCCGAGTTAGCCCCGAGTTAGCTCCGAGTTAGCTCCGAGTTAGCCTAACCGAGAGCAGGTTAATTCTAAAGGATTCGTTGCCATAGTAATTGACCTGGCTAAAAGGCGAGCCATTTTCGTGGTAACCGGTTATCCCCGAGTTGAACTCAGAGTTGACCAAAGTTACCTCGCTAAATCTTCAAATCATGTACATAGTACAGGACTGACAAGCTAGCCTAGTTAAACCCCGCTGAGCACATCAGTCTGGTTCAACCAAGCTACCAGTCACATAGACAAGTGAGAGACAAAAGGTGTGCAGACACACAAACTCTAAAACTCTATACCTTTTTCTGAAAAGAAAGACAATCTGTTTGTTATTTTTGATTTTTCATCCAATCATTCATTCGTTCAATCATGGGAGAACAGTTGCAGAGTTCACAGTTCAAAGTCAACAATGTAGGAGAAGAGAGAGGGGAGTGAGACATTTAAGGACCATTAAAATGCAGCTCTGACAAGTCACTGTGTCCATTATTTTATTCATAACATCCGTCTTTTAAATCTACCAAGAGAGTTCTCATCCGTGATGATCACGACTGTCTACAATCAACCAACAAACTGTATAAACCCGGGAGATCACTAGTCTATCCTCCTGCTCAAACAAAAGCTCAAACAGGAAGTACCAGTGCTCAATAAGGAAGAGGTCTGTTGAAACAGACGTGAGGCTACAAGACCTCTTTGCTATTACAGACTGGGATATGTTTCCCGAGATAAATCCGCTAACGTTGAGGAGTTTACCACGTCAGTCACGGGCTTCATCAATAAGTGCACAGACGACGGCGTCCCTACAGTGACTATACGAACGTATCCAAACTAGTTTTGCATGAAAGCCCCTGTTGTTCCGGATGACTGCGTAATCTCGCTCTCTGTGGCCGATGTGAGTAAAACTTTTAAACAGGTTAAAACTCGCAAACTTCAGATGGAATACCAGGGAGCGTTCTCAGAGCATGCGCAGACCAGCTGGCAAGTGTCTTCACTAAAATGTTAGATTTCTCCTGTAAACCCAACATGTTTCAAACAGACTACCATAGTCCCCTGTTCCCAAGAACTCCAAGGAAACCTGCCTAAATGACTATCGCCCTGTAGCACACACGTCTATAACTGTGAAGTGATTTTGAAAGGCTGGTCATGACACAAATCAGCACCATCTCAGACACCTTGAACCCACTCTAATTTGCATACCGCCCCAACATATCCACAGATGACTCAATCTCATTTGCCTTTCACACTGCCTTCTTCCACCTGGACATGAGGGGAAATAACTATGTGAGAATGCTTTTCATAGACTACTGCTCAGCGTTCATCACCATAGTCCCCTCCAAACTCATCACTAAACTCAGGAACCTGGGATTGAACACCTCCATCGCTGTAACTCCCGTACGGACTCGGGAGAGGCGAAGGTCGAGAGACGTGCATCTTCCTGCCAAGCCTCACTGCATCTTGACATACTGCTGCCTTTTAACTCAGAAGCCAGCCACACCAATGTGTCAGCGTGCATTTACCCAGCCCGCCACAAAGGAGTCGATAGAGCGCCATGGGACAATGACATCCCGGCCAGTCAAACCATCCCTAACCCGGACTACGCTGGGCCAATTGTGCGCCGCCTCATGGGTCTCCTGGTCGCGGCCGGCTGCGACACAGCCCTGGATCGAAGCCGGGTCTGTAGTGACGCTTCTAGCACTGCAATGCAGTGCCTTAGACTGATGTGCCACTCGGGAGGCCAACACCTCCCTCTGCAGCTGCATCCTGGATTTCCTGATGGGCTGGCCCCAGGTGGTGAGGGTAGGCTACAACACCTCCGCCACGCTGACCCTCAAAATGGAGGCCCCTCAGGGGTGCATGCTAAGTCCCTTTCTGTACTCCCTGTTCACCCAGAACTGCGTGGCCACGCACAAATCCAACACCATCATCAAGTTTGCTAACGACACGACGGTGGTAGACCTGATCACCAAGAGCGATGAGTCATCCTACAGGGATGAGATCAGAGTCTTGCCAGAATGGTGCCAGGAAAACTACCTCTCCATCAACGTTAGTAAGACCAATGTGCTGATCGTGGACTATGGGAGGAAGAGAGGAGAGAACACCCCCCCCCATTCACATCAACGGGGCTGTAGTGGAGCGGGTCGAGAGCTTCTGGTTCCTTGGCGTCTACGTCACTAAGGACTCAACGTGGTCCACACACACCCGCACAGTTATGAGGATACTAAATAGCCATACGGCTGCTAAATAGTTAATTAAATGGTTACCCGGACGACTATCTGCATTGATCCTATATCTTGCACCAACTCTACATACACTCACAAGACTATATACAGTGAAGTACTTTTGAAACTCGCTGTATACACACTATATACACAGTATATACACACTATATACACACTATATACACACTATATACACACTATATACACCCTATAGACACACTATATACACACTATATACACACTATATACACTCTATATACACACTATATACACTCTATATACACACTATATACACACTATATACACACTATATACACTATAGACACACTATATACACACTATATACACTCTATATACACACTATATACACACTATATACACACTATATACACACTATAGACACTCTATATACACACTATATACACACTATATACACACTATATACACTCTATATACACACTATAGACACACTATAGACACTCTATATACACTCTATATACACACTATATACACACTATATACACTCTATATACACACTATATACACTCTATATACACACTATAGACACACTATAGACACTCTATATACACACTATATACACACTATATACACACTATATACACTCTATATACACACTATAGAAACACTATAGACTCTCTATATACACACTATATACACACTATAGACACACTATATACACTCTATATACACACTATATACACACTATATACACACTATATACACACTATATACACAGTATATACACACTATATACACTCTATATATACACTATATACACACTATATACACTCTATATACACACTATATACACTCTATATACACACTATAGACACACTATAGACACTCTATATACACACTATATACACACTATAGACACACTATATACACTCTATATACACACTATATACACACTATATACACACTATATACACACTATATACACACTATATACACACTATATACACTCTACATACACACTATATACACACTATATACCCTCTATATACACACTATATACACACTATATACACACTATATACACACTATATACACACTATATACACACTATATACACACTATATACACACTATATACACACTATACACACTATATACACACTATATACACACTATATACACACTATATACACACTATACACACTATAGACACTCTATATACACACTATATACACACTATATACACACTATATACACACTATAGACACACTATAGACACTCTATATACACACTATATACACACTATATACACACTATATACACACTATAGACACACTATAGACACACTATAGACACACTATACACACACTATAGACACACTATATACACAGTATATACCCTCTATATACACACTGTATACACACTATATATACACTAAATACACACTATATACACTCTATATACACACTATATACACACTCACTCATATACTGACACTCACACAAAACACACACATTCACATATGTACGCACACACACACATTACACACACACGCATATCTACACAACACACACATACACGTAACACACACGCATACCGACACAACACACACACACACACAACACACACGCATACCTACACAACACACACAGACACATAAGACACACGCATACCTACACAATACACAGACACACACAACACACACAGACACATAAGACACACGCATACCTACACAATACACAGACACACACAACACACACACACACACACACGCATACCTACACAACACACACAGACTTTCACGCTCATCATTTGCAGCTGCTACTCTGTTCTTTATTTTACTTGTATTATTATATATCGTTTTGCCGTTTTATCCTGGCTTTATGCACATTGATCTGGTACTTCCTGTATATAGCTCCACGTTGATCTGGTACTTCCTGTATATAGCTCCACATTGATCTGG
>NC_042979.1:46525184-46527684 GCF_901001165.1 Salmo trutta | reverse complement strand
GTGCACCACCCGCACGGTAGGGCGAGCAGAATCAGCAGCGAGAGCTGATTTCCCTACCAGTTTACCACCGGTACAACCGGTGCACCACCCGCACGGTAGGGCGAGCAGAATCAGCAGTGAGAGCTGATGGGTGCACCCCTGTACAAGCCTGTGGAGTCAGTGTCTAAAGCTGAAATGGAAGAGTCTGAGCAGCTTAGGAGACAGCTGTATGAAAGGCTCAACAGAAAGCGTCAAGAGATGCTGGACCACATTTCTTCATTCCTCACGGTGGAGAGTGAGGAGAATCACAGTCACTCAATCTCTGGTAAACAGTCTGGCCCAAGCTAGCATCTCCATGCCATTACAGCCTACAGTGCCAGGGCCACAGTCGCGAGAGTGGGCATCCAGCTGATGCCAACGCAACTGCTCCACGACCAGTAACGGTACCTGTGTTTGAGGACAGCACTTCTGATGTCACCCAAGGAGCATGGAGTGGAGCAGAGCTAGTCCAGTCAAACAGTGAGTCTGCAACCAGAGAAAGAGGAACCAGAGCTCGGACACAAAGAGACAATCCTCTTCCTCACCTAGTAGGTACCTCTACTCCAGGTCCCAAAGACAATCCTCCTCAGAGAGTGGTCCACCCGACGTTAGGGGCTTCCCACTTAGGGGGCCCCTGGAATTCTACAATTGGTTAAACCACAAGGTTCTAGCAGTCCTGACCTGTTATCCTCAGTAGAGGATCACCATCACCACATACAAGTTGTTCCAACTACCTACAACTTCAGCCTCATCCAGGCCTTCAGATCAGCAACCTGCCGTGTAGTGAACAACGAGGAACAGTGACTGATCATGTCACCCTACCCAGACTGCAACCCGTGGACAGCAGACACAGGTGCAACAGGAAACACTTCAGCATAGTGCAAACGTTGCGACTACAGCAGAAACCCAAGTCTCTCCAACTTAAGAAAGCTGGACATCTGACCACCCTTGGTCCAACCATGCAGTCCCACAGTGGTGCAGTGGACTTAACGGCCCAACCTAACATTACAGCTTACCTCCCCTCGAGAGTTCTAGCTAAGCCACCAGATCATACTCTCTCTCGTGTCCTTCTTTTGCAGCTAGAGAGAGTTCAAGCTCAAGGCCAACTGGTTCACTCACAGCCTGTTCAAGTACGAAGCCAACAAGTGCACTCTCAACAAGTCCCTGCTCAAGGTTAGCAAATGTACTTCCATCGGGTCCCACTACCAGTCTACCCAGGTTACTCGATGCAAGTTCCACAGCTAGCCTACAAGGCTTACCCACAGCAAGTTCCACAGCTAGCCTACAAGGCTTACCCACAGCAAGTTCCACAGCTAGCCTACAAGGCTTACCCACAGCAAGTTCCACAGCTAGCCTACAAGGCTTACCCACAGCAAGTTCCACAGGGTATCTGCATCCACCCTGATTCCTGGAGTTCAGTTCAGCAGATGGGTCAGCCACTGTATGGGATTCCTAAACCCACCTTACCAGATTTCACCACTGACAGTGAAAAGGACTTTGCGAATCTAAGTGGCACTGGACAATATCCTTGACTCCCATCCACAGCTGACTGAGAAATACAAGTACCACGTCCTATTGGAACATCTGAGGCTCCCTGAAGCACAGAGGATTGGCCAGTCCTACCATCATCATCCATCACCCTACACAGCTAGCATTCAGGTACTCCAGCTCCAGTATGGCCAACTTCATTAGCTCGCTCAAAGTCAAGTTTCCGCCATCCTCACAGCTCAAGATGTGAAGGTTGGTCACTCTCGGGTGTTCCAGAGCTTCACTCTATGAGTCCATCCTTGGAGGCTGTTCTGATAATGACTTGAACTGCTGTTCCCATGTTGACAGACTTCTCGGCAAACTGACAAAGTATCTCAGAGGGCTTCATAGAGCTCAATGTCCAACTAAAACTCAACCAGCCTCAATCCCTACAACCTGCAAGAACTGTCAAGGTAGCTTCAAGATGGCAGGGGTGGCAGGTAGCCTAGTGGTTAGAGCGTTGGACTAGTAACCGAAAGGTTGATAGATCAAATCCTCTGAGCTCACAAGGTAAAAATATGTTCTTCTTCCCCTGAACAAGGCACTGTTCCTAGACTGTAATTTGTTCTTAACTGACTTGCCTAGTTAAATAAAAAGTTAAATAAATAAAAAAAGACAAGGCCCAGCAGTAGCAAATTTTGACCAGTCCAGTGTTACCATCAAGAACAGGCCCAGAGCAACAGCAGAGGGAGGCTAATTACAAGGTGCAGACCCCTCTGAATCAAAGAGTGGGTACAGTCCACTCAATCAGCTGTAACTCCTGCAACTGAAACCTGTAAGAAGTGAATGATCAACTTTCTCTTTTGAAACAACAGTGAAAACTTCATCACCAGGTGCCCCGAAGATCAAGGCAAAATCCAAGACCAAGACAGAGGATTGGATAAAAGATGTTCATGGAGGTTGCCACTTGCCTAAAGAGTGTACCCTGGAAGAAGCCATTTTACAATTGCGGTAG
>NC_042979.1:46505184-46520184 GCF_901001165.1 Salmo trutta | reverse complement strand
TGTTTGAGAATGAATAATTTGTATCACATTAAATCCACAAACAAACAGCTGATTTCATACAATATAATGACAAAGATATGGCACTACTTATCATTTAATGAGGAAACTTTATGTCATTTAATATGAGGAAAACATATCATTTAATAGTGAGGAAACTTTATATAATTTATAACGAGGAGATGTTATATCATTTATAATGAGGAAACGTTGTATCATTTAATTAATGAGGAAACTTTATATAATTTAATAGTGAGGAAACTTTATATAATTTAATAGTGAGGAAACTTTATATAATTTAATAGTGAGGAAACTTTATATAATTTAATAATGAGGAAAACTTTATATAATTTAATAGTGAGGAAACTTATATATTTAATAGTGAGAAACTTTATATAATTTAATAGTGAGGAAACTGTTATATAATTTAATAGTGAGGAAACTTTACTATTAATTATGAATATAATTTAATTGTGAGGAAACTTTACAGCACTGCTAAACTACAGACTCTTGGGACAAAGTCCCATAGGAAGTCCATATATGGACTCTTTCCTCAAGGTATATAAGTGTTCTACTGCTAGAGATGATCTGTGTGTGAGTGAGTGTGTGAGTGTGTGTGTGTGTGTGTGGTAAAATAAAAAATAAAAAGTGTGTACAGTTTGTACTAGTTGCTGCCCCCGGGGCGATGTAACGTCAGGTAGAAACCACCCCTTCCTGTGTCTGTCTGCATGCCTGGATAACACACACACACACACACACACTCAGCCCTCCCATTCTATATGTGCATGACTGGAGGGTTGTACCCCAGCTCTCCTCGCCTCACGTCACAGCTGGAATGCTGTCGAGGACAGATGTGATCAGGACAACTCAGGGCCCCTACTACACCAAGCTGCACACACACACACACACACACACACACACACACACACACACACACACACACACACACACACACACACACACACACACACACACACACACACACACACACACACACACACACACACACACACACACACACCATACATACACCGTAGTTGGGCCAGACTCTGGATGTCTGGGAAAATGTGTCCAGGAAGTCACTAATAGTTTCAGCTGCTGCAGACGGACGCAGAGCTACAAAACACAAAGGTCATAAACTAACGTAAAGAACTGAGACATAACACATAAAATGGTGTGTGTGTGTGTGTGTGTGTGTGTGTGTGTGTGTGTGTGTGTGTGTGTGTGTGTGTGTGTGTGTGTGCCATAAACAGGAAGTTAAAGAACTGATACATAACACATGCAGTACATGTAAACAACATAGGTGTGCCGTTATTTTATGCTTGTCTGGCTGCATCTCAAATGGTACACTATTCCCTATATAGTGCACTACCTTTGACAAGGACCATATTTAATTAAGAAATAAGGTTAAGAACATATTTGGGACGCTGATTATTCTGAATGTTCTGAATTTTGTTCTGTTCTGCAGCCTGTGCAGTGCCAGAATATTACTGATGACTCCTGGTGACTCCTGGTGACTCATGGATGACTCCTGGATGGCTCCTGGATGACTCCTGATGACTCCTGGATGACTCCTGGATGACTCCTGGATGACTCCTGGATGACTCCTGGATGACTCCTAAAACTTCAGTTACAGTATTGTTATCTAGCTACACTGAAGAAGCTACTGTTTCCTGTAAAATAAATTATACTGTACCCTCCATCCTCTCCTCTATGTTTAAAGCAGAACAGTTAAAACTGGAGCTGCAGCACGACCAGGTGCACTGGGGACAGCAAGGAGTCATCAGGCCAGGTATTCCTGAGGCATGGTCCAAGGTCTCAGGTCCTTCGGGAGGGGAGGGACAGGGAGAGAGAGAGAGCGAATTAGAGGGAGCATACTTAAATTCACACAGGAGAATTACACCAGATATAACAGGCTGACCCTAGCCCCCCAACACATAAACTATTGCAGCATACCGGAAGTTTGAGATAAGAGGGGTGGGGAGACAATGTGGGCCCGTCTGACGATACCCCTGGACAGGGCCAACCAGGCAGGTTATACAGTACCAGTCAAAGGTTTGGACACACCTGCTCATTCCAGGGTTTTCATTATTTCTACTATTTTCTACATTGTAGAATAATAGTGAAGACATCAACACTATATAAAAAACACATATGGAATCATGTAATAACCAAAAAAGTGTTAAACAAATCAAAATATATTTAATATTTGAGTTTCTTCAAAGTAGCCACCCTTTGCCTTGATGAGAGCTTTGCACCCTCTTGGCATTCTCTCAACCAGCTTCATGTGGTAGTCATCTGGAATGCATTTCAATTAACAGGTGTGCCTTGTTAAAAGTACATTTGTGGAATGTCTTTCCTTCTTAATGCGTTTGAGCCAATCAGTTGTCTTGTGACAAGGTAGGGGTGGGTATACAGAAGAAGGCCCTATTTGGTAAAATACCAAGTCCATATTATGGCAAGAAACAGCTCAAATTAGCAAAGTTTCATCAAGTGCAGTCGCAAAAACCATCAAGCTCTATGATGAAACTGGCTCTCATTGAGGACCACCACCGGAAAGGAAGACCCAGAGTTACCTCTGCTGCAGAGGATAAGTTCATTAGAGTTACCAGCCTCAGAAATTGCAGCCCAAATAAAAGCTTCACAGAGTTCAAGTAACAGACACATCTCAACATCAGCTGTTCAAATCAAATCAAACTTTATTTGTCACATGCGCTGAATACAATACGTGTAGACCTTACAGTGAAATTCTTACTTACAAGCCCAGAGGAGCCTGCGTGAATCAGGCCTTCATGGTCGAATTGCTGCAAAAGAAACCACTACTGAAGGACACCAATAAGAAGAACAGACTTGCTTGGGCCAAGAAACACAACTTTTTTGGTGACTACCTGTTTCCATACGTGTTATTTCATAGTTTTGATGTCTTAACTATTATTCTAAAATGTAGAAGATCGTAAAAAATTAAGAAAAACCTGGAATGTGTCCAAACTGTTGACTGGTACTGTATAATATATAAACTACATTTCCAAAAGTCCTCGTCGAACCTCTCATTCCAAAATAACATTTATTTTATTTGTCACATGCGCCGAGTACAACAGGTTACAGTTCACCTTACAGTGAAATGCTTACTTAGAAGCCCTTATTAACCAACAATGCTTTAACAAGGTTTAAGAAAAATAAAAGTTAAGTAAAAAAATTGAAAATAAAAGTAACAAATTAATTTGAACAGTAGCAGTAAAATAAAAGTAGTGAGGCTATATACAGGGGGTACCCAGGGGGGGGTGGTACCAGTACAGAGTCAATGTGGAGGCTATATACAGGGGGGTACCAGTACAGAGTCAATGTAGAGGCTATATACAGGGGGTACCAGTACAGAGTCAATGTGGAGGCTATATACAGGGGGTACCAGTACAGAGTCAATGTGGAGGCTATATACAGGGGGTACCAGTACAGAGTCAATGTGGAGGCTATATACAGGGGGTACCAGTACAGAGTCAATGTGGAGGCTATATACAGGGGGTACCAGGGGGTACCAGTACAGAGTCAATGTGGAGGCTATATACAGGCTGTTACGGTACAGAGTCAATGTGGAGGCTATGTACAGGGGGTACCGGTACAGAGTCAATGTGGAGGCTACATACAGAGGGTACCGGTACAGAGTCAATGTGGAGGCTATATACAGGGGGTACCGGTACAGAGTCAGTGTGGAGGCTATATACGGGGTACCGGTAAGTCAAGTCATGTAGAGGCTATATACAGGGGGTACCAGCACAGAGTCAATGTGGAGGCTATATACAGGGGTACCGGTACAGAGTCAATGTGCGGGGGCACCGGTTAGTCGAGGTAATTGAGGTAATATGTACATGTAGGTAGAGTTATTGAAGCGGCATAGATAATAAACAGAGAGTAGCAGCAGAGGGGTCTGGGTAGCCCTTTGATTAGCTGTTCAGGAGTCTTATGGACCTAGACTTGGCGCTCCGGTATCGCTTGCCATGCGGAAGCAGAGAGGACAGACTATGACTAGGTTGGCTGGAGTCTTTGACAATTTTTACAGCTTAGGGCCCTTTCTCTGACGCCGCCTGGTATAGAGGTCCTGGATGGCAGGCAGCTTGGCCCCAGTGATGTGGGCCGTACGCACTACCCTCTGTAGTTCCGTGCGGTCGGGGGACGAGCAGTTGCCATACCAAGCAGTGATGCAACCAGTCAGAATGCTCTCGATGGTGCAGCTATAGAACCTTTTGAGGATCTGAGGACCCATGCCAAATATTTTCAGTCTCCTGAGGGGGGAATAGGTTTTGCCTTGCCCTCTTCACCACTGTCTTGGTGTGCTTGGACTTTTTTAGTTTGTTAGTGATGTGGACACCAAGAAACTTGAAGCTCTCAACAGCCCTGTTGATGAAAAGGGAGGGCTTGCTCGGTCCTCCTTTTCCCTGTAGTCCACAATCATCTCCTTTGTCTTGATCACATTGAGGGAGAGGTTGTTGTCCTGGCACCTGGCACCTGGCACCTGGCATTGTTGTCAGTGATCAGGCCTACCACTGTTGCGTCATCGGCAAACTTAATGATGGTGTTGGAGTCGTGCCTGTCCGTGCAGCCATGAGTGAACAGGGAGTACAGGAGGGGACTGAGCACACACCCCCTGAGGGGCCCCACGTGTTGAGGATCAGCGGTGGTGGATGTGTTGTTACCTACCCTCACCACCTGGGGGCGGCCCATCAGGAAGTACAGGATCCAGTTGCAGAGGGAGGTATTTAGTCCCAGGGTCCTTAGCTTAGTGATGAGCTTTGTGGGCACTATGGTGTGGAACGCTGAGCTGTAGTCAATGAACAGCATTCTCACAGGTGTTCCTTTTGTCCAGGTGGAAAGGGCAGTGTGGAGTGCAATAGAGATTACATCATCTGTGGATCTGTTAGGGCGGTATGCAAATTAGAGTGGGTCTATGCTTTCTGGGATAATGGTGTTGATGTGAGCCGTGACCAGCCTTTCAAAGAACGTCATGGATACAGATGTGAGTACTACGGGTCGGAAGTATTTTGGCAGGTTACCTTAGTTTTCTTGAGCACAGGGGACTATGGTGGTCTGCTTGAAACATGTGGGGTATTACAGACTCAGACAGGGAGAGGTTGAAAATGTAATTGAAGACACTTGCCAGTTGTTCAGCGCATGCTCGGTGTACACGTCCTGGTAATCCGTCTGGCCACGGCCTTGTTAAAGCCTCTCTAGGACCGGCGGGACGAATTCGTCCCACCTACGTAACAGCCAGTTGAATCCTGTGGCGCGATTTTCAAATACCTTTGAAATGCTATTACTTCAATTTCTCAAACATATGACTATTTTACAGCTATTTAAAGACAAGACTCTCGTTAATCTAACCACACTGTCCGATTTCAAAAAGGCTTTACAACGAAAGCAAAACATTAGATTATGTCAGGAGAGTACCCAGCCAGAAATAATCAGACACCCATTTTTCAAGCTAGCATATAATGTCACACAACCCAGAAGACAGCTAAATGCAGCACTAACCTTTGATGATCTTCATCAGATGACACACCTAGGACATTATGTTATACAATACATGCATGTTTTGTTCAATCAAGTTCATATTTATATCAAAAACCAGCTTTTTACATTAGCATGTGACGTTCAGAACTAGCATACCCCCCGCAAACTTCCGGCGAATTTACTAACAATTTACTAAATTACTCACGATAAACGTTCACAAAAAGCGTAACAATTATTTTAAGAATTATAGATACATTACTCCTCTATGCACTGGATATGTCCGATTTTAAAATAGCTTTTCGGTGAAAGCACATTTTGCAATATTCTAAGTAGATAGCCAGGCATCACAGGGCTAGCTATTTAGACACCCGGCAAGTTCAGCACTCACCAAAATCAGATTTACTATTAGAAAAGTTTGATTACCTTTCCTGTTCTTCGTCAGAATGCACTCCCAGGACTTCTACTTCAATAACAAATGTTGGTTTGGTCCAAATAATCCATAGTTATGTTCCAACAGCGACGTTTTGTTCGTGCGTTCTAGACACTATCCCAATGGTAAATAACGGTCATGCGCACGGCGCATTTCGTGACAAAAGATTTCTAAATATTTCATTACCATACTTCGAAGCATGTCAACCGCTGTTTAAAATCAATTTTTATGCAATTTTTCTCGTAAAAAAGCGATAATATTCTGACCGGGAATCTGCAATTAGGTAAACAGCCGAAGAAAATACTTCACGGGGTCGAATCGGGCACGCGCCTAATTCCATTGTCCTCTGATAGACCACTTGGCAAAGGCGATAATGTGTTTCAGCCAGAGGCTGCCTCGTCATCGTTCAGGCTTTTCCCGGGCTCTGAGAGCCTATTGGAGCCGTAGGAAGTGTCACGTTACAGCTAAGATCCTGACTCTTCAATAAACAGAAGCAAAGAACAACAACACCTTGTCAGACAGGTCACTTCCTGCATGAAATCTTCTCAGGTTTTTGCCTGCCATAGGAGTTCTGTATACTCACAGACACCATTCAAACAGTTTTAGAAACTTTAGGGTGTTTTCTATCCAAAGCCAATAATTATATGCATATTCTAGTTACTGGGCAGGAGTAGTAACCAGATTAAATCGCGTACGTTTTTTATCCGGATGTGAAAATACTGCCCCCTATCCCAAGAAGTTAATGTTGACCTGTTTAAAGGTCTTACTACCATCGGCTACGGAGAGCGTGATCACACAGTCGTCCGGAACAGCTGATGCTCTCATGCATGTTTCAGTGTTACTTGTCTCTAAGCGAGCAGAGAAGTAATTTAGCTTATATAGTTGGTCCCCCATTTGCTACTATTACAGCCTCCACTCTTCAGGGAAGGCTTTCCAACAGATGTTGGAACATTGCTGCTGTGACTTGCTTCCATTTAGCCACATTTTTCCTCCTCCGCCAAAACTTTACAGTTGGCACTATTTATTGGAGCAGGTAGGATTCTCCTGGCATCCGCCAAACCCCACTTCGTCCGTCGGACTGCCAGATGGGTGAAGCGTGATTCATCACTCCAGAGAACGCGTTTCCGTTGCTCCAAGAGTCCAATGGCTGGCAAGCTTTACACCACTCCAGCCGACACACGGAATTGCGCATGGTGATCTTAGGCTTGTGTGCGGCTGCTCGGCCATGGAAACCCATTTCATGAAGCTCCCGACGAACAGTTCTTGTGCTGACGTTGCTTCCAAAGGCAGTTTGGAACTCTGTGTTGCAACCGAGGACGGACGATTTTTACGATTACTACACGCTTCAGCACTTGGCAGTCCCGTTCTGTGAGCTTATGTGGCCCTACCACTTCGTGGCTGAGCCGTTGTTGCTCTTAGATGTTTCCACTTCACAGTATCAGCATTTACAGTTGACAGCTCTAGCAGGGCAGAAATTTGACGAACTGACTTGTTGGAAAAGTGGCATCCTATGACGGTGCCACGTTGAATGTCACAGAGCTCTTCAGTTTAGACCATTCTACTGCCAATGTTTGTCTATGGAGATTGCATGACTGTGTGCTCGATTTTATACACCTGTCAGCAACAGTGTGGGTGAAGTAGCCGAATTCACTAATCTGAAGGGGTGTCTACATACTTTTGTATATATAGAGAGAGAGAGAGAGAGAGAGAGAAAGAGGAGCGAGTGTGCAGGTTGTGTGTGCCTGTGCCTGTAGGTCTTTGCGCGTATGTGTTTGAGTACATGTGTGTTTGAGTACGTGTGTGTGTGTTTGAGTACGTGTGTGTGTTTGAGTACGTGTGTGTGTGTGTTTGAGTACGTGTGTGTTTGAGTACGTGCGTGTGTGTTTGAGTACGTGTTGTGTGTGTGTTTGAGTACGTGTGTGTTTGAGTACGTACGTGTGTGTTTGAGTACGTGTGTGTGTGTTTGAGTACGTGCGTGTGTGTTTGAGTACGTGTGTGTGTGTGTGTTTGAGTACGTGTGTGTTTGGAGTACGTGTGTGTGTGGTTTTTGTGTGTTGAGTACGTGTGTGTGTTTGAGTACGTGTGCTGTGGTGTGTTTGAGTACGTGTGTGTTTGAGTACGTGCGTGTGTGTTTGAGTACGTGTGTGTGTGTTTGAGTACGTGTTGTTTGAGTACGTGTGTGTGTGTTTGAGTACGTGCGTGTGTTTGAGTACGTGTGTGTTTGAGTACGTGTGTGTTTGAGTACGTGTGCGTGTGTGTTTGAGTACGTGCTGTGTGTGTTGAGTACGTGTGTGTGTTTGAGTACGTGGTGTGTGTGTGTTTGAGTACGTGTGTGTTTGAGTACGTGCGTGTTGTGGTTTGAGTACGTGCGTTGTGTTTGAGTATCTCAGCACTAGTGACTCCTGAGTCTTTTCCCTCTCCCCTCTCCCTGCTGCTCCTCTCCACATAGTGAATATTCACAACGCAGGCCAACTCGCTCTCGTTCACAGGTGGCTGGCTGCAACCAGAGTAAGCTCTTATTTTAGATTCCTGTCAAGCTGTCCCCAGATTCCAGGCTGCCGTACTGCAAACAAAGTCAGGCAGCACCTGCGGCGAGCTGAGTGACCGACCACAACGCTGAGGTTTTTCAGGAGAGCTACCCGCCCCCCCGTTGATCCTTGCCTGGGGCCTGAGAGCCAGAGAGGAGAGGAAGGCTCTCCCAAATGGCACCCTATTCCCTATACAGGGCACAACTTTTGGGCTTCCTTGTCAGAAGAAGTGCACTCAAAAGGGCATAGGGTGCCATTGGAACGTAACTGACGTCTTGTGGCCGGGAGGGTTGGAGCGATGGAGGGAATGGAGGGGTGGAGGAATGGAGTGGTGGAGGGGTGGAGGGTTGGAGGACAGGAGGGGTGAAGGGATGGAGGGATGGAGGGATGGAGGGGTGGAGGGGTGGAGGGATGGAGGGATGGAGGGGTGGAGGGATGGAGGGATGGAGGGATGGAGGGGTGGAGGGGTGGAGGGATGGAGGGATGGAGGGATGGAGGGATGGAGGGGTGGAGGGATGGAGGGGTGAAGGGGTGAAGGAATAGAGGGGTGGAGGGGTGGAGGAATAGAGGGGTGGGGGATGGAGGAATAGAGGGATGGAGGGATAGAGGAATAGAGGGATGGAGGGATGGAGGGATGGAGGGGTGGAGGGTAGAGGGGTGGAGGGATGGAGGGTAGAGGGATGGAGGGTGGAGGGATGGAGGGGTGGGGGTGGAGGGATGGAGGGGTGGAGGGGTGGAGGGAGGAGGGATGGAGGGGTGGAGAGGTGGAGGGATGGAGGACAGGAGGGGTGAAGGATAGAGGGGTGGAGGGGTGGAGGGATGGAGGACAGGAGGGGTGGAGGACAGGAGGGGTGAAGGAATAGAGGGGTGGAGAGGTGGAGGGATGGAGGACAGGAGGGGTGAAGGAATAGAGGGGTGGAGGGGTGGAGGGATGGAGGGTGGAGTGGAGTGGTGGAGGGATGGAGGGATGGAGGGGTGGGGGATGGAGGGGTGGAGGGATGGAGGGTGGAGGGATGGAGGGATGGAGGGTGGGGGGGTGGAGGGATGGAGAGATGGAGGGATGGAGGACAGGAGGGTGGAATGAGGGGTGGAGGGGTGTGGAGGGATGGAGGAATGGAGTGGTGGATGGGGGTGGAGGGATGGGTGGAGGGATGGAGAGATGGAGGGATGGAGCGATGGAGGGATGGAGGACAGGGGGTGAAGGAATAGAGGGGTGGAGAGGTGGAGGGATGGAGGGATGGGTGGTGGAGGATGGACAGGAGGGTGAAGGAATAGAGGGTGGAGAGGTGGAGGGATGGAGGGATGGAGGGGTGGAGGGATGGAGGACAGGAGGGGTGAAGGATAGAGGGTGGAGAGGTGGAGGGATGGAGGGATGGAGGGGTGGAGTGGAGAGATGGAGGGGTGGAGGTTTGGAGGGGTGGAGGGATGGAGGGTTGGAGGGGTGGAGGTAGAGGATGGAGGGATGGAGGGATAGGATGGAGTGGTGGAGGTGGGGGTGGAGCGATGGCGGGGTGGAGGGATGGCGGGGTGGAGGGATGAGGTGGTGGGGTGGAGGGTGGGGGATGGAGAGATGGAGAATGGAGGGAAGATGAGAGATGGAGTGGTGTGACCATGTCCGCTCTAACAAACAACAAAGTAGAAAACGGTGCTCCTGGTGTATATTTTGCAGATGGGGTTCTCTAGCCTAGGGAATGGTGGTGCTGGGACAGGAATGGTAAGGTGCGCTGTGCCCTAGTGTGGCGTAGCCTGCATTACCTGGGTAGCAATCATCTACAGTTAGGACCCCTTTGAAGCACTCATAGCTTTGTAGCTTTGACTGGGAGTCAGCTGTGGCATAGTGAGCAGGAGGAGAGAAGTGGAGGGGTGGGTTGGGGAGGGAGTCAGCTGTGGTATAGTGAGCAGGAAGGAAGTGGAGGGGTGGGTTGGTGATGGGAGTCAGCTGTGGTATAGTGAGCAGGAAGGAGGAAGTGGGGGGGGGGGTGGGGGATGGGAGTCAGCTGTGGTATAGTGAGCAGGAAGGAGGAAGTGGAGGGGTGGGTTGGTGATGGGAGTCAGCTGTGGTATAGTGAGCAGGAAGGAGGAAGTGGAGGGGTGGGTTGGTGATGGGTCAGCTGTGGTATAGTGAGCAGGAAGGAAGTGGAGGGGTGGGTTGGTGATGGGAGTCAGCTGTGGTATAGTGAGCAGGAAGGAAAGTGGAGGGGTGGGTTGGGGATGGGAGTCAGCTGTGGTATAGTGAGCAGGAGGAGGAAGTGGAGGGGTGGGTTGGTGACGGGAGTCAGCTGTGTATAGTGAGCAGAAGGAGAAGTGGAGGGGTGGGTTGGTGATGGGAGTCAGCTGTGGTAGTGAGCAGGAGAGGAAGTGGAGGGGTGGGTTGGGGATGGAGTCAGCTGTGGTATAGTGAGCAGGAAGGAGGAAGTGGAGGGGTGGGTTGGTGACGGGAGTCAGCTGTGATATAGTGAGCAGGAAGGAGGAAGTGGAGGGGTGGGTTGGTGATGTATGGGAATGTGTGAGTGTCTATTGCATTTGCTTCTGCGTTTTGACATGTGTATTTTGAAAGTTACGAATCTTGAAAAACGTGTTTGCTGACAAGCAAAACATGGCCCCTAAATCCTCTCCGTGCTCCTCGGAAGCCCTGACACTCTGAGTCTCTCTCTGGATCTCTAAGTTACAACCTTCAAATGACGGGGCCTGCCACTACCCCCCCCCCCCCCCCCATCCTCCCTGTTTCCTGTCTTCCATCAACCACTGCCACGATTCTCCTTCCTGTGTTCCTACTTACATATTAAACACACGATCCCCTTTCTTTTTCCTCTCCTTTCCTCTCCTTCCTACCCAGAGATCTGTCCTCCCTTCCTCTGATGGGGCTGGACCTTATAGAGGGAAAGGGGACAGGTGGGGGGGCCAGGATGGAGTCACTGCGTTGGTTGAAGGTATGGCTGTCATGGGGGGACCTAGAACCCAGACAAAGGAAGAGGTCAGCTGTAGTGACCGGTGTCACTCTGTGGAATGGCAGCTAAATATGGGTGTGTGTGTTTAATGCGATGTAAGTGTGTGATTTGAGCAGTGGCGATTTTGGCATGTAAATCTTGGCGGGCAAACTCAACAATAAAAAAATAATAAATCATACTAGCAAAGCCAATACACAACACTAAACAATACATTCAATGCACTATAACGGTGAGAAACGGTGCCCACAAACTGTTAGGGCCTTTACATAAAACCGTCACGACAGCAGAGCTTCCTTTCAGCAACATGGAGTGAATCCTTACCACTGCTACACCGGCTATCGCGAGCCTCGTCTGGCAGCGAAACAGTTCATTCAGACTCATTTACTGCCTTTTTTAAAAACCATAGCTGATATGGCTGACTTGCTTAATAAATATGGTTTTTACTGACTCCTTGTGGATCCACTTTTACCTAGACATTATACCGAGGCACAGCCAGCGCATTGCGCAAACAAAACAACCCTCGTGATACCAACTGGAATTACATGGTCTAATAATGAACTTTTGTCGGAAATAAATATTTGAATGGGAAGACACTTTCACTGGCAAACTGGTTCCAGACACAACAACATTATAGTATCCCCTCCTCCTGGTTACAGACCCAACAACATTATATAGTATCCCTCCTCATGGTTACAGACCCACACATTATATATCCCTCCTCATGGTTACAGACCCAACAACATTATATAGTACCCGTATCCCTCCTCATGGTTACAGACCCAACAACATTATATAGTATCCCCTCTACATGGTTCAGACCCAACAACATATTAGTATCCCCTCTTCATGGTTACAGACCCAACAACATTATATAGTATCCCTCCTCATGGTTACAGACCCAACAACATTATATAGTATCCCTCCTCATGGTTACAGACCCAACAACATTATATATATCCCTCCTCATGGTTACAGACCCAACAACATTATATATCCCCTCTACATGGTTACAGACCCACAACATTATATAGTATCCCCTCTACATGGTTACAGACCCAACAACATTATATAGTATCCCTCCCATGGTTACAGACCCAACAACATTATATAGTATCCCCTCTACATGGTTACAGACCTAACATCATTTATAGTATCCCCTCCTCATGGTTACAGACCCAACAACATTATAGTATCCCTCCTCATGGTTACAGACCCAACAACATTATATAGTATCCCTCCTCATGGTTTACAGACCCACAACATTATATATATCCCCTCCTCATGGTTACAGACCCAACACATTATATAGTATCCCCTCTTCATGGTTCAGACCCAACAACATTATATAGTATCCCTCCTCTGGTTACAGACCCAACAACATTATATAGTATCCCTCCTCATGGTTACAGACCCAACAACATTATTAGTATCCCTCCTCATGGTTACAGACCCACAACATTATATAGTATCCTCCTCATGGTTACAGACCCAACACATTATATATCCCACCTCATGGTTCAGACCCACACATTTATAGTACCCCTCCTCATGGTTACAGACCCAACAACATTATATAGTATCCCCTCTACATGGTTACAGACCCAACCTTTATTACCCCTCCTCATGGACCAACAACATTAATATAGTATCCCTCCTCTCATGGTTACAGACCCAACAACATTATATAGTATTCCACATAGCCTAAAATGACAAATAAGAGACTATAATAGACTACTGTATGTACTGTAAGCAATATAACAATTAAGATGTACAAACTATGGCATAAAGGGAACGACGAGCGGATACGACGAAAGCCGTATTTCAATTAAAACGTTAATGAGCGAGCTAAGAAGGACGTAGTTGGTACTTTTTTGCAATGGACAGCGACAGAAAATCAGAACATTCGTTTTACAGAAAGTGAGCCGTTCTTTCAGTATTCTCCCTGTACACCAAGTCGAACTGTAGGATAAATAACAGAGGGGAATATAAGCAGACAATAAAGCACTTACAATATTTTTATGATGACACTTCTCTAAAACAGGTTATAGGCTACTGTGCACCACCAAGTCAGAACAGTAGGATAAGTTCTGATGGGGAAAGGGACTGAATTATTAGGGTGAGGCACATGGGCTACTAACAGCTTACTACACAACATACACTTAGTATTACACTCCGATCTACAATTACACTTAGCATTACCTTCTGATCTACAATATACACTTAGCATTACCTTCTGATCTACAATACACTTGCATTACCTTCTGATCTACAATATACACTTAGCATTACCTTCTGATCTACAATATACACTTAGCATTACCTTCTGATCTACAATATACTTAGCATTACCTTCTGATCTACAATATACACTTAGCATTACCTTCTGATCTACAATATACACTTAGCATTACCTTCTGATCTACAATATACACTTAGCATTACCTTCTGATCTACAATATACACTTAGCATTACCAATATACTATCTCCCTTGCATATTGCTCATTTATACATCATTTCTCTTTTTGGACTGACCTGAACAGGAAGGTGGCGCTGCGGTCCTTACATTTACATTGGGATCGAACCCACAACCCTGGCGTTGCAAACACCATGCTCTACCAACTGAGCTACAGGGAGGCTGTCCTTCTTGTGGGCAAACTTTATCATCAAAATGTTATCATCAAAGTCTGACATTCTCTGGATGAAGTCATTGCTGGATTGACAACATGGTCAATGTATTCAACCTCTGGTCCATGGGTTGCGTGTGAATGTTTATCCTTTTTTTTCCTGGAAAAGAGACAGATGTTTTAAAAACTTAAACCCAGACTTGGACCACACACCATCTCCACCGAATAGCAGCAAAATAGTAATAGCTTTGCGTCTCTCGTTAGCCACTGATTCCTTCCAAACCCCTCATTGTTCAATTTGCGTTTTTTGACTTGTTGTGTAATGTTTAGTCCAACGGCCGATGAGCACCGATAAGTTTTGTCTATCATTTCTCTGAATATGACATGAACTGAAAAGGATTTACCAGAAAATTGTCGCTGTGATTCATGAATTTGACTGCTTGTCTAGCTAACTAGCTAGCTTGATTTTGAAAGTACGATGTTGACATGATCAGTCCAATCAAAGCTACGTAGATATAACGTGATCTGACGTTATTTTATCTGTGGCCGATGACCTTGAGTCTTCTTGGATGGGCACTTCTAATCAATCATCAAATCAAATGTATTTATATAGCCCTTCGTATATCAGCTGAAATCTCAAAGTGCTGTACAGAAACCCAGCCTAAACCCCAAACAGCAAGCAATGCATGTGAAAGAGGCACGGTGGCTAGGAAAAACTCCCTAGGAAAACTCCCTAGAAAGGCCAAAAACCTAGGAAGAAACCTAGAGAGGAACAGGCTATGAGGGGTGGCCAGTCCTCTTCTGGCTGTGCCGGGTGGATATTATAACAGAACATGGTCAAGATGTTAAAATGTCATAAATGACCAGCATGGTCAAATAATATAATCATTGTAGTTGTCGAGGGTACAACAAGCACGTCCGTGAACAGGTCAGGGTTCCGTAGCCGCAGGCAGAACAGTTGAAACTGGAG
>NC_042979.1:46429143-46451994 GCF_901001165.1 Salmo trutta | reverse complement strand
AAAAAATAAATCTAATAATAAGTTACATGAATGGATCAACAACCCCATGGGCCAATGAATCTCTAGATGTGTAGTTTAAAAAATATATTTTGTTGCCTTGAATATTTTGGTAAGTAGAGATTGTCAGATGGCTAGCATACAGCCAAGACAACACAGGAGTGGCTTCGTCAAGTCTCTGAATGTCCTTGAGTGGCCCAGCCAGAGCCCGGACTTGAACCCGATCGAACATCTCTGGAGAGACATGAAAATAGCTGTGCAGCAACACTCCTGACAGAGCTTGATTGGATCTGCAGAGAAGAATGGGAGACACTCCCCAAATACAGGTGTGCCAAGCTTGTAGTGTCATACCCAAGAAGACTCGAGGCTGTAATCGCTGCCAAAGGTATTTCAAAAAAGTACAGAGTAAAGGGTCTCAATACTTATGTAAATGTGATATTTCTGATCTTTTATTCTTAATTAGTTTGATACAATTATTTATTGTTTTAACTGTTTTTCCTTTGTCCTTATGGGATATTGTGTGTAGATGGATGATGGATAAAAACAATTTAATACATTTTAGAAAAAGTTAAGGGGTCTGAATACTTTTCGAATGCACTGTATCTCTATATAAAGTTATAGTCAAGTCTGAAACAGTCTGATATATCACTATATAAAGTTATAGTCAAGTCTGAAACAGTCTGACATATCACTATATAAAGTTATAGTCGACACCATTCTGTATTCCTCTGGCCCTTCTTTGGACACTGTGTTAACTTCCCTCCAGACGAGCTTCAATGCCGTACAACTCTCCTTCCGTGGCCTCCAACTGCTCTTAAATGCAAGTAAAACTAAATGCATGCTCTTCAACCGATCGCTGCCTGCACCTGCCCGCCCGTCCAGCATCACTACTCTGGACGGTTCTGACTTAGAATATGTGGACAACTACAAATACCTAGGTGTCTGGTTAGACTGTAAACTCTCCTTCCAGACTCACATTAAGCATCTCCAATCCAAAATGAAATCTAGAATCGACTTCCTATTTCGCAACAAAGCCTCCTTCACTCATGCTGCCAAACATACCCTCGTAAAAAACTGACCATCCTACCGATCCTCGACTTCGGCGATGTCATTTACAAAATAGCCTCCAACACTCTACTCAACAAACTGGATGCAGTCTACCACAGTGTCATCCGTATTGTCACCAAAGCCCCACTACCCACCACTGCGACCTGTACACTCTCGTTGGCTGGCCCTCGCTTCAGACTCGTCGCCAAACCCACTGGCTCCAGGTCATCTACAAGTCTCTGCTAGGTAAAGCTCTGCCTTATCTCAGCTCACTGGTCACCATAGCAGCACCCACCTGTAGCACGCGCTCCAGCAGGTATATCTCACTGGTCACCCCCAAAGCCAATTCCTCCTTTGGTCGTCTTTCCTTCCAGTTCTCTGCTGCCAATGACTGGAACAAACTGCAAAAATCTCTGGAACTGGAAACACTTATCTCCCTCACTAGCTTTAAGCACCAGCTGTCAGAGCAGCTCACAGATCACTGCACCTGTACATAGCCCATCTGTAAATAGCCCATCCAACTACCTCATCCCCATACTGTATTTATTTATTTATTTTGCTCCTTTGCACCCCAGTATCTCTACTTGCACATTCATCTTCTGCACGTTCTACCATTCCAGTGTTTAATTGCTATATTGTAATTACTTCGCCACCATGGATATTTATTGCCTTACCTCCCTTATCCTACCTCATTTGCACATGCTGTATATAGACTTTTCTACTGTATTATTGATTGTATGTTTGTTTATTCCATGTGTAACTCTGTGTTGTTGTGTGTCGAACTGCTTTGCTTTATCTTGGCCAGATCGCAGTTGCAAATGAGAACTTGTTCTCAACTAGCCTACCTGGTTAAATAAAGGTGAAATAAATACAATTAAAAAGCCTGAAACAGTCTGACATATCACTATATGGTGTGGGTGTGGGGGCTGTGCTTTGGCAAAGTGGGTGGGGTTATATCCTGCCTGTTTGGCCCTGTCCGGGGGTATCATCGGATGGGGCCACAGTGTCTTCTGATCCCTCCTGTCTCAGCCTCCAGTATTTATGCTGCAGTAGTTTATGTGCCGGGGGGCTAGGGTCAGTCTGTTTCATCTGGAGTATTCTCTTGTCTTATCCGGTGTCCTGTGTGAATTTAAATATGCTCTCTCTAATTCTCTCTTTCTCTCTTTCTTTCTTTCTCTCGGAGGACCTGAGCCCTAGGACCATGCCTCGGGACTACCTGGCATGATGACTCCTTGCTGTCCCCAGTCCACCTGGCCATGCTGCTGCTCCAGTTTCAACTGTTCTGCCTGCGGCTACGGAACCCTGACCTGTTCACCAGACGTGCTTGTTGCACCCTCGACAACTACAATGATTATTATTATTTGACCATGCTGGTCATTTATGAACATTTTAACATCTTGACCATGTTCTGTTATAATATCCACCCGGCACAGCCAGAAGAGGACTGGCCACCCCTCATAGCCTGGTTCCTCTCTAGGTTTCTTCCTAGGTTTTTGGCCTTTCTAGGGAGTTTTTCCTAGGGAGTTTTTCCTAGCCACCGTGCCTCTTTCACATGCATTGCTTGCTGTTTGGGGTTTTAGGCTGGGTTTCTGTACAGCACTTTGAGATTTCAGCTGATATACGAAGGGCTATATAAATTTGATTTGATTTGATTTGATATATAAAGTTATAGTCAAGTCTGAAACAGTCTGACATATCACTATATAAAGTTATAGTCATATCCATTTCATACACCTTTGTGCTTTTAGATGAGGAAATAGTGTCATCCGCTGCTGAGTTGTTGTTTTTTTGTTTATCCATCATTTAGCCATTCCATTAGGCCATTTAGCCATTAGGTCATTTAGCCATTCCATTGGGCCATTTAGCCATTAGGTCATTTAGCCATTCCATTAGGTCATTTAGCCATTCCATTAGGTCATTTAGCCATTAGGTCATTTAGCCATTCCATTAGGCCATTTAGCCATTAGGTCATTTAGCCATTCCATTAGGCCATTTAGCCATTCCATTAGGCCATTTAGCCATTAGGTCATTTAGCCATTCCATTGGGTCATTTAGCCATTAGGTCATTTAGCCATTCCATTAGGTCATTTAGCCATTCCATTAGGTCATTTAGCCATTCCATTGGGTCATTTAGCCATTCCATTAGGTCATTTATCCAGGGTGAGATGCTCACCAGCAGGTAGAGGTGTATATTGTTGTGCTTGAAAGTGACTAGAATACGGGTGCTATTCCTAGTCTCCAAATATCTCCTCACGCTCCAGATAGCGATCAATCAATGAGCTAATAGAGTAGACTATTATTGCACGCGTTCATTTCCATTTGGTACTGCGTGAACTGCAGGACATAAGTTATTTTCCTGAAAATATTTGAGTAATTAGATCTGCAAGGGAAAACGTGTTATCTTGCGGAGAGAGCCCCGACGGCGAACACTTTGAAGGGCTTCTCTTTAGCAAGGGGACGATGCCAAAATACTGGTGACAGTAATATTGCTGATAAACAACCAACATGTAATTGCATTTATTTGCATTTTTTAATAATGTTATGAGAAATAAATGAGTTTGTAGGCTAAAAAACAACTATACAGTGGTTGTGTAAATTAATGAAGTACTGAGAACAGTCTGGGACTCTTTTAGCACAAAGCAAAATATCTTCTATCTGTATATAATTCTATACAACCTTCAGTTCAGCTATCTACCCTCATAACGTCGTGGACTGAGAAGATATATGTTCCTAATGAAAATTCAAGCGGAGCGTTTTAATCAGATATTTTAATAATGGGATATTAGACGAAGAGAGACTGTCTACAACAGGTAGTAATGTCTACAACAGGTAGTAATGTCTACAACAGGTAGTAATGTCTACAACAACAGGTAGTAATGTCTACAACAGGTAGTAATGTCTACAACAGGTAGTAATGTCTACAACAGGTAGTAATGTCTACTACAACAGGTAGTAATGTCTACAACAGGTAGTAATGTCTACAACAGGTAGTAATGTCTACTACAACAGGTAGTAATGTCTACAACAGGTAGTAATGTCTACAACAGGTAGTAATGTCTACAACAACAGGTAGTAATGTCTACAACAGGTAGTAATGTCTACAACAACAGGTAGTAATGTCTACAACAACAGGTAGTAATGTCTACAACAGGTAGTAATGTCTACAACAGGTAGTAATGTCTACTACAACAGGTAGTAATGTCTACAACAGGTAGTAATGTCTACAACAGGTAGTAATGTCTACAACAGGTAGTAATGTCTACTACAACAGGTAGTAATGTCTACAACAGGTAGTAATGTCTACAACAGGTAGTAATGTCTACTACAGGTAGTAATGTCTACAACAGGTAGTAATGTCTACAACAGGTAGTAATGTCTACAACAGGTAGTAATGTCTACTACAACAGGTAGTAATGTCTACAACAGGTAGTAATGTCTACAACAACAGGTAGTAATGTCTACAACAACAGGTAGTAATGTCTACAACAGGTAGTAATGTCTACAACAGGTAGTAATGTCTACAACAGGTAGTAATGTCTACTACAGGTAGTAATGTCTACAACAACAGGTAGTAATGTCTACAACAGGTAGTAATGTCTACAACAACAGGTAGTATTGTCTACTACAACAGGTAGTAATGTCTACAACAGGTAGTAATGTCTACAACAGGTAGTAATGTCTACTACAACAGGTAGTAATGTCTACAACAGGTAGTAATGTCAACAGGTAGTAATGTCTACAACAGGTAGTAATGTCTACAACAACAGGTAGTAATGTCTACAACAGGTAGTAATGTCTACAACAACAGGTAGTAATGTCTACAACAGGTAGTAATGTCTACAACAGGTAGTAATGTCTACAACAGGTAGTATTGTCTACAACAGGTAGTAATGTCTACAACAGGTAGTAATGTCTACAACAGGTAGTAATGTCTACAACAGGTAGTAATGTCTACAACAGGTAGTAATGTCTACAACAACAGGTAGTATTGTCTACTACAACAGGTAGTAATGTCTACAACAACAGGTAGTAATGTCTACAACAGGTAGTAATGTCTACAACAGGTAGTAATGTCTACAACAGGTAGTAATGTCTACTACAACAGGTAGTAATGTCTACAACAACAGGTAGTAATGTCTACTACAACAGGTAGTAATGTCTACAACAGGTAGTAATGTCTACAACAGGTAGTAATGTCTACTACAACAGGTAGTAATGTCTACAACAGGTAGTAATGTCTACAACAGGTAGTAATGTCTACAACAGGTAGTAATGTCTATATAACTCAAGTAAAAGTGAAAGTCACCCAAATAAAATACTACTTGAGTAAAAGTCTAAAAGTATTTGGTTTTATGTATACTTAAGTATCAAAAGTAAAAGTATGAATAATTCATATTCCTTACATTAAGCAAACCAGACAGCACAATTTTTGTATTTTTTATTTAAGGATTGTCAGGGTCACACTCCAACACTCAGACATCATTTAAAAACAAAGCATTTGTGTTTAGTGAGTCCTCCAGATCAGAGGCAGTAGGGATGACCAGGGATGTTCTCTGTTTAGTGAGTCTTCCAGATCAGAGGCAGTAGGGATGACCAGGGATGTTCTCTGTTTAGTGAGTCCTCCAGATCAGAGGCAGTAGGATGAACAGGGATGTTCTCTGTTTAGTGAGTCCTCCAGATCAGAGGCAGTAGGGATGACCAGAGATGTTCTCTGTTTAGTGAGTCCTCCAGATCAGAGGCAGTAGGGATGACCAGGGATGTTCTCTGTTTAGTGAGTCCACCAGATCAGAGGCAGTAGGGATGACCAGGGATGTTCTCTGTTTAGTGAGTCCTCCAGATCAGAGGCAGTAGGGATGACCAGGGATGTTCTCTTAATAAGTGTGCGAATTGTACCATTTTCCTGTCCTGCTAAGCATTCAAAATGTAACGAGTACTTGTGGGTGTCACGGAAAATGTACGGAGTAAAAAGTAAATAATTTTCTTAAGGTATGTAGTTAAGTAAAAGTAAAAGTTGTCAAAAAAAGAAATAGTAAATTAATAAAGTACAGATACCCCAAAAAAACTACTTAAGAAGTACTTACAATTATTTTTACTTAAGTACTTTACACCACTGGTAGTGTCTACAACAACAGGTAGTAAAACAAGTATCAGAGAGAAAGGCATACTGACATAGAGAAAGAGTTTGAAGAGAAACAAAGAATCAGGTTAACTAGTCTACACTACTACCACTAACCCACACAGGAAATCAGGTTAACTAGTCCACACTACTACCACTAACCCACACAGGAAATCAGGTTAACTAGTCTACATTACTACCACTAACCCACACAGGAAATCAGGTTAACTAGTCTACACTACTACCACTAACCCACACAGGAAATCAGGTTAACTAGTCTACATTACTACCACTAACCCACACAGGAAATCAGGTTAACTAGTCCACACTACTACCACTAACCCACACAGGAAATCAGGTTAACTAGTCTACACTACTACCACTAACCCACACAGGAAATCAGGTTAACTAGTCTACACTACTACCACTAACCCACACAGGAAATCAGGTTAACTAGTCTACATTACTACCACTAACCCACACAGGAAATCAGGTTAACTAGTCCACACTACTACCACTAACCCACACAGGAAATCAGGTTAACTAGTCTACACTACTACCACTAACCCACACAGGAAATCAGGTTAACTAGTCTACACTACTACCACTAACCCACACAGGAAATCAGGCTAACTAGTCCACACTACTACCACTAACCCACACAGGAAATCAGGTTAACTAGTCTACACTACTACCACTAACCCACACAGGAAATCAGGTTAACTAGTCCACACTACTACCACTAACCCACACAGGAAATCAGGTTAACTAGTCTACACTACTACCACTAACCCACACAGGAAATCAGGGTAACTAGTCTACATTACTACCACTAACCCACACAGGAAATCAGGGTAACTAGTCTACATTACTACCACTAACCCACACAGCTGCAACAGCAGTCATCTCCTCCAGTGCTCAGCAGAAGCATCCATCCCTTAATCACTGCTAACAATTATACAGAGCGATGGAAGCAGCAGCACCTCAGATTTCTGCAGCTGTTTTCTCCATAACCCTCCCTGTAGTGAGCTGCAGTTGGCTGTGGTTGGATGTGGCTGGTTGGCTAGCTCTGCTCTGGGTTGGAGATGGATGAGGGGACTGACTATTTCAGACACCAGCGCCCCAGTCACCACAGATACACACAGGAAACAGCCAATCCCAGCCTCTCCACAGAGGAAGTGGAAATACAAATAGATTAGACATGAGAAAAATAAAATATTCTCTCTCTCTCTCTCTCTCTCTCTCTCTCTCTCTCTCATTCTTCAACCTCCAGCAAAATATTTCACACAGTGAACCACGGCATTATAAATTAATATCCTAACACATTCTTGCACTGTTCCCAGCATTAATCACAGGCAATACGTGTACACCGTGTAGAGATGGTTGGTAATATCTCAGTCCAGGTCTGGATCTAGTTTACTCTGGTGTAGAGATGGTTGGTAATATCTCAGTCCAGGTCTGGATCTAGTTTACTCTGGTGTAGAGATGGTTGGTAATATCTCAGTCCAAGTCTGGATCTAGTTTACTCTGGTGTAGAGATGGTTGGTAATATCTCAGTCCAGGTGTGGATCTAGTTTACTCTGGTGTAGAGATGGTTGGTAATATCTCAGTCCAGGTCTGGATCTAGTTTACTCTGGTGTAGAGACGGTTGGTAATGCCACAGTCCAGGTCTCTTTGAATCGTCAGGATTTATAGATATATATATATATAGAGAGAGAGATATTATGCAACACCAACACTAGCTGTGCGTACAGACAGGTTCCTAGGTACAGCTTTGACATCAGCTTGTCATGTATCCACGGACACCTGTATGAGACTGTCTCCCAACGTCACAGCAAATCAACACTGTTGACTGACAGTGACTCCTCTGAAGCAGAAGCTACAACTGGTACCTAGTCTAGCCACTACATTCTCATCCATGACTTCTCTCCCCGTGGATTGGATGAGCATTAAAACGATCCACTTAGCGCCCTGTCAGAGAGGAGCTCTCCAGTGGCCCACAGGAGTCTGCTCTACCGACACTTATTCAATGTGTTTTCTCTGCCGACACCTATTCAACGGCCCATTTAATGCAGAGTGTTGTCATCTTCAGAAAAACTCTTCTCTCTCTCAGGTGTTTGAGTAGGAGAGACTGACATGACCTGTCGTCAACTCTCTCTCCCCCTCTTCATCCCCCCTCGTCCTCTCCCTCTTTCCCTTTTCCTTTTTTAGCAGACCTATCAGCTTGCTGCCAATTCTTAGCAAATTGTGGGATTTTTGTTGTTGTTGATCAAATACAATACTAGATTTTTGTGTTTCTTTTTGACACCTCTCTCTCTCTCTCTCTCTCTCTCTCTCTCTCTCTCTCTCTCTCTCTCTCTCTCTCTCTCTCTCTCTCTCTCTCTCAGCTAATAGGGTTCTTAATAAAATCACATTTAAAATCGGTCTCTCTCCGACTCTCTCTCTCTCTCTCATCATAAACAGGCTATTGTCCTCCGACATCAAACATGTAAAAAACCACAGGCTGTATTTTAACACAAATAAACCCACCTGTTTAAAAATGAATTGAGTATATGTGAACCTAGCAAGCTAGGGAACGAAACACAACTTTCAAAACAGTTTGGGATTATGAGCATAGCTGCCAACATCTTATTTTAAGCATATTTTTCATTAATTATTACAATAAATAAACTCGCAACAAGATAATTATTTACAAGGTAATGACGTGCTAGTTACAGAAAATAGCTTAGCGTGACGAAATAAAACCAAGGCAGTCTACCCAGAGAATTTAGAAACTACTGCACTGTCCCATCGCTGTCACAGTCAGGTAACCATGACAACAGTCGCAGCGACGGTCTACAGACATTCAGCCGGAGTATTGATTAAATGGAGTATTGATTAAATGGAGTATTGATTAAATGGAGTATTGATTAAATGGAGTGTTGATTAAATAGAGTATTGATTAAATGGAGTATCGATTAAATGGAGTATTGATTAAATATTGATTAAATGGAGTATTGATTAAATGGAGTATTGATTAAATGGAGTATCGATTAAATGGAGTATCGATTAAATGGAGTATTGATTAAATATTGATTAAATGGAGTATTGATTAAATATTGATTAAATGGAGTATTGATTAAATATTGATTAAATGGAGTATTGATTAAATATTGATTAAATGGAGTATTGATTAAATATTGATTAAATTGAGTATTGATTAAATATTGATTAAATGGAGTATTGATTAAATATTGATTAAATGGAGTATTGATTAAATGGAGTATTGATTAAATGGAGTATCGATTAAATGGAGTATCGATTAAATGGAGTATCGATTAAATGGAGTATCGATTAGATGGAGTATTGATTAGATGGAGTATTGATTAGATGGAGTATTGATTAAATGGAGTATTGATTAAATGGAGTATTGATTAAATGAAGTATTGATTAAATGGAGTATTGATTAAATGTAGTATTGATTAAATGTAGTTTTGATTAAATGGAGTATTGATTAAATGTAGTTTTGACAGTTGCGCATTGTCATTGTATACAGACGTGTTGCTAGACCAAGTATAAACCAGCGTTAAACATTTATTTACCTGCATCAGTTAGTCAGAGCTCTCTCTGAGAGTCAGTGCTATTTCTGTCTGTCCTGTTCTGGGTCACCCCATCAGTGCTGGCCTGATACGAGGTGACTCTGGGCTTCCCCCCCCCCCCCTCTGTCTTTCCTCTCTCCAGAATTCAGCCTTCCCATAGATGGTCCTTCGCTCTGGAGAAACATCCGCACACAAGCCCAGACACACACACCATCAGCCAGGCTGCAGGTGCAGCTCATTAAAGCCTTCCACTGCAGCTCTGCAGGCCACTCTAAATGTATGACCTCTCCTCGCAATTAGGAAACCCCATGTACAAACCGTGCACAAATGTTGCACTACGTAGGGAATAGGGTGCCATTTGGGATATAGCCAATACAGACCAGATGACCCAGCGCCCCAGCTATATGTTTACAGGTTTGATACATTCTACCTGAACAAATAAAAAAAAACCTGAAGAAACGTCATTAATTCTTATTATAACAGCAAGCGTTATTTACACAGTCAGTGTTTCCTGTTTGGTCAGCTCTGCTTATTGGTTCAGGAAAAAGGTTATTCCTGTGTGTAATCAACAAAAAAATACCAATAAAATAGGAATATATGGAAAATAACTTGTGCTTTTATATCCATGGTATTGCAGGTGTTTTTGGGAACTCGTGTATAAACCATGAGATGACTGGTTATCCTATTACCTTGCCCTGAACTCCTTTTATATATATATATATATATACATATTTTACACACAGGCACTTCCATAGATCTACGCTCAGGCTCTGGTAAAATAACACAGACTCATACTGTACATTATTAGCATTACAGTAGAGAGATGATGGCAGAAAGGTGACCTGTTAGGTCAATCAGCTGGTCTTCAATCAGCTGGTCTTCAGAAAGGTGACCTGTTAGGTCAATCAGCTGGTCTTCAATCAGCTGGTCTTCAGAAAGGTGACCTGTTAGGTCAATCAGCTGGTATTCAATCAGCTGGTCTTCAGAAAGGTGACCTGTTAGGTCAATCAGCTGGTCTTCAATCAGCTGGTCTTCAGAAAGGTGACCTGTTAGGTCAATCAGCTGGTCTTCAATCAGCTGGTCTTCAGAAAGGTGACCTGTTAGGTCAATCAGCTGGTCTAGACCAACTCTCCAAGCATACTATTGTCGGCCACATCCTAAATGGCACCCTATTCCATATATAGTGCACTACTTTTGACCAGAGCTATATGTGCCCTGGTCAAAGGTAGTGCACTATAAAGGGAGTAGGGTGCCATTTGGGACGCACTCGTTCTGTCTAAACTCTCCTGCTCCGGTCACATTGCTGGGTGACATTCCAATGAATTTACCAGCTTGAAATATTTACCTGGTTTCCATGCCATTGGTATTTCCCCTCTTTGACAAGCAGCAGGTTCTAGAAGTCTGTGTTCTAGAAGTCTTTGTTCTAGAAGTCTTTGTTCTAGAAGTCTGTGTTCTAGAAGTCTGTGTTGTAGAACTCTGTTCTAGAAGTCTTTGTTCTAGAAGTCTTTCTTGTAGAAGTCTGTTCTAGAAGTCCATGTTCTAGAAGTCTGTGTTCTAGAAGTCTTTGTTCTAGAAGTCTTTGTTCTAGAAGTCTGTGTTCTAGAAGTCTTTGTTCTAGAAGTCTTTGTTCTAGAAGTCTGTGGTGAATGGATATCAGATAGAATCACGCGCGTGTGTGTGTGTGTGTGTGTGTGCATGTGTGCGTGCGAGCGCTTGCATGTGCGTGCGCCTGTGTGTGTACGTTTGTGTGTGTGTGCGCGTGCATTTGCGTGTTGTTACCTCACAATGTCACCTCAGAGCCAAGGTACCAGCTGCTAGGTCTGTCAGGATCAGGAAATATTCTCAGACATTCTGATTTTGGGTTGAAAGGACGTGGAAACAATGTTGATTCAACCAGTTTTTGCCCAGTGGGCTGTCACCAACCCAGCACACAGCGTTTCCACAGCTTTCACACGTTTCTAATTCACGATGCTGCAGCCCGTAGCAGTTATCCCTTTCTGCAACTGAAAGCAGAAGAAAGACAAGGACGGAGTGAGAGATCTGGAGACTTTGATGTTGAAAGTAGGTGTCTGAGTCTGGTCTTTGAAGAGCCTCTTTACCTCTCTGTTCCTCTCTATATCCCAAATGTTACCATTTCCCCCTACGTAGTGCACTACTTTTGGCCGGAACCTGCATAGGGCTCTGGTCAAATGTAGTGCACTAAATAGGGAACAGAGGGCCATTTGGGAAGACAAGTCTACCTCTCTGACTGAGGCTTTATAATTAGAAGGCAACAGATCTAGCTAGTTAACAGTTGCCTTAGACACAGCAACCTCTGAACAAAGGAAGCAGTTGAATTTGTTTCACCAGAGGAAATATGATGGACTAATAACAGTTATGACATTTACAGTAGAATTACAACATGCAGATTAGTAGAACACGATTCATATATCTGGACTGATTTTATCCAAATGCATCATCTTCTTAAAAAGCTTTTGAATTGATTCTCAGAGAGGTAATAGATCAGACACACACACACACACTTATGGATGTACGTACACACACACACACACGCGCGCGCACGCGCGCACACACACACACACACACACACACTTGTGGATGTACGTACACACACACACACACAAACCACACACATAGATGATGTTGGAAATAATTAATCCGAAATGATGAATGCGTTCAGCTTAACAAAACAAATTAAGTTTAGGCTCCAGATCTGTCAGACTGGACACAATCAAAGAGGAGAGGAGAGGAGAGGAGAGGAGAGGAGAGGAGAGGAGAGGAGAGGAGAGGAGAGGAGAGGAGAGGAGAGGAGGAAGGAAATAAGAGAGTGAAGGAGAGGAGAGAGGAGAGAGGAGAGGATAGGGAGAAAAGGAGGAGAGGAGAGGGAAGGAGAGGAGAGGAGAGAGAGAAAAGGGGGAGAGGGAAGGAGTGGAGAGAGAGAAAAAGAGGAGAGGGGGACAGGAGGCTGAAAACAAACAGCATTGAGTATATTTGACCCTGTGTTGCCAAGAAGACAGGATGATAACAACAGCTCATAATTAAACTGTCAGTGGTCCTGCCAGTCAGACAGCTAATCATTTCCACAGAATAGAACAGGACACATCTCAGGATTCAGGAGGAATTCACTAATGTACTGATCTGGTTCACTATGGTTGAATTATTTGCTGTAAAACTAGGTTTAGGGTAAGGGTTTGGGTTAGGGTAAGGGTTAGGGTAAGGGTTAGGGTTAGAGATAGGGTTAGGATAGGGTAAGGGTTAGGGTTAGGGTTAGGATAGGGTAAGGGTTAGGGTTAGGGTTAGGGTTAGGGTTAGTGTTAGGGTAAGGGTTAGGGTTAGGGTTAGTGTTAGGGTAAGGGTTAGGGTTAGGGTTAGGGTTAGTGTTAGGGTAAGGGTTAGGGTTAGGATAGGGTAAGTGTTAGGGTAAGGGTTAGGATAGGGTAAGGGTTAGGGTAAAGGGTTAGGGTTAGGGTAAAGGTTAAAGGGTAAAGGTAAGGGTTAGGGTAAGGGTTAGAGTAAAGGTTAAAGGGTAAAGGTAAGGGTTAGGGTAAAGGTTAAAGGGTAAAGGTAAAGGTGAGGGTTAGGGTAAAGGGTAAAGGGTAAGGTTGTATGTGTCCTTCACATCAGGACACACACAGTTACTACTCCCTGGTTCAATTCCAGGCTGTATCACATCTGGCCGTGATTGGGAGTCCCATAGTCCGGGTTTGGGCCGGGGTAGGCCATCATTGTTAATAAGAATTTGTTCTTAACTGACTTAAATAAAAAGGATGAATCTGGGCAAAATATTACCTGCTCTCATTCACACACTACTCTCTTTCTGTGGGATCCTGTTCAGTGCGTGTGTGTGCGCGTGCGCGTGCGCGTGCGTGCGCGTGTGCGCGCGCGTGTGTGCGCGCGTGCGTGCGCGTGTGTGTGTGTGTGTGTGTGCGTGTGTGTGTGCGTGTGTGTGTGTGTGTGTGTGTGTGTGTGTGTGTGTGTGTGTGTGTGTGTGCACGCAGCTGCAGGAGAGTTGTCTCTTTAGTTACTTCAGATATGAACTCTATTCCTCTAGTATACAATTACCTTCTAATCACATATATTAGTCTACAATAATTGCATTCTAAAGAACAATATGTATCAAAAAGATAATTAGATTAAAAGCCAAATAAATGGTACCCTATTCCCTATGTAGTGCACTACTTTTGACCAGGGCTCATAGGGGCTCTTATCAAAATAGGGAACATAGGGAATAGGGTGCAATTTGGGATGAAGTTTAGATAAATGCTAAATAAAAACACAGGTCAGTAAATTGGTAAATTAATGACCTGTTCCGGAACCATTTGCAGATGTTGGAGCTGTTGGAGCTGTTGGAGCTGTTGTTAGATGTTGGAGCTGTTGGAGCTGTTGTTAAATGTTGTTAGATGTTGGAGCTGTTGGAGCTGTTGGAGCTGTTGGAGCTGTTGGAGCTGTTGGAGCTGTTGTTAAATGTTGTTAGATGTTGGAGCTGTTGGAGCTGTTGGAGCTGTTGTTAAATGTTGTTAGATGTTGGAGCTGTTGGAGCTTTTGGAGCTGTTGGAGGTGTTGTTAGATGTTGTTAGATGTTGGAGCTGTTGGAGGTGTTGGAGCTGTTGTTAGATGTTGGAGCTGTTGGAGCTGTTGTTAGATGTTGGAGCTGTTGGAGCTGTTGGAGCTTTTGTTAGATGTTGGAAGTGTTGGAGCTGTTGGAGCTGTTGTTAAATGTTGGAGCTGTTGTTAGATGTTGGAGCTGTTGGAGCTGTTGGAGCTGTTGGAGCTGTTGTTAAATGTTGGAGCTGTTGTTAGATGTTGTTAGATGTTGTTAGATGTTGGAGCTGTTGGAGCTGTTGTTAGATGTTGGAGCTGTTGGAGCTGTTGTTAAATGTTGGAGCTGTTGGAGCTGTTGTTAGATGTTGTTAGATGTTGGAGCTGTTGGAGCTGTTGTTAGATGTTGGAGCTGTTGGAGCTGTTGGAGCTGTTGTTAAATGTTGGAGCTGTTGGAGCTGTTGTTAGATGTTGTTAGATGTTGGAGCTGTTGGAGCTGTTGGAGCTGTTGTTAGATGTTGTTAGATGTTGGAGCTGTTGTTAGATGTTGTTAGATGTTGTTAGATGTTGGAGGTGTTGGAGCTGTTGTTAGATGTTGGAGCTGTTGGAGCTGTTGGAGCTGTTGCTGGCTCTCATCTGTTCTGACTGGGGCACTCAGCACCTGGCATGGACAGAAACGGATGTGTCAGCACGTTTGAACAGGAAGATAGGGTGAAACACTTTTCTGGGGTTGTATGAAAATATTAGCTCAGGATGTTTCAGGATGGTTTCATGTCCTTATTCTGGGCTCCATGTGGAAGTCTCACCCGGAGGTATGATGAACTAAGTCAATTAAAGACAAAGCTTTCAAGTTGGACAACACGTCCTAATGAGGGGACGCATCTCAATGCAACAGGACCACTGTGAATGTGTTAAATTAATCATTAAAAAAATGTGTTCAAAATTTGTCAATAAAAGAAAAAAAAAGAAAAAAAAGAAATATATATATATATATATATATAATCTGTCGTTAGCCCTGAGCGATAGACAGCAGCACTGTCCCTGATATCATTATACAGACAGATAATAGTAATGAGGTCTTTGTGACCTGAAAGAGGGCTTGAACATTAGACTAATGACTCAGTAATCTTACTGATTTGTCTGAGTAATGAAATAACTGGCCTCTGGTGAGCCTGACAGCACTCTTCATTAATGGGACAGAGAGAGAGAGAGAGAGAGAGAGAGAGAGAGAGAGAGAGAGAGAGAACGTAGCTAATACATTAATTTGGCGAACGCATTAACGTGGTAAATGCTATTAGATGAACAGGGATTATTGAGGGCGGTTAGAAAGTCTACTGTAACATGACCCGTTGTGTCTGACCTTGACCCCAGAGAGGAGCCCTCACGGGAACAGCAACAATTAACTTGAAACACAAATATTCACAATGCCCCTATAAAAGTGTATTTGAGACGTCGTCACTAGGAATGAGGACGATACATACAAGCCCTAATCAAAACAGTCTAGAATGGTTTATCTGGTAGTCGTTTCCATCATGTGGAGTCAGCTTCCTGTCTGTTCAGGAAGTACCTCCCCTAGCAATAAAGTGTAATTCATCTGAAATAATTCCTGTCTACCAGTGCTGTAAAGTACTTAAGTAAAAAATACTTTAAAGGTCTACTTAAGTAGGTTTTGGGAATATCTGTACTTCGCTATTTATATTTTTGACAACTTTTACTTTTACTTGACTACATTACTAAGGAAAATAATGCACTTTTTACTCCATACATTTTCCCTGACAACCAAAAGTACTCATTACATTTTGAATGGCTAGCAGAATGGTCCAATTCATACACTTATCAAGAGAACATCCCTGGTCATAGCTACTGCCTCTGATCTGGAGGACTCACTAAACAGAGAACATCCCTGGTCATCCCTACTGCCTCTGATCTGGAGGACTCACTAAAAAGAGAACATCCCTGGTCATCCCTACTGCCTCTGATCTGGTGGACTCACTAAACAGAGAACATCCCTGGTCATCCCTACTGCCTCTGATCTGGAGGACTCACTAAACAGAGAACATCCCTGGTCATCCCTACTGCCTCTGATCTGGAGGACTCACTAAACAGAGAACATCCCTGGTCATCCCTACTGCCTCTGATCTGGAGGACTCACTAAACAGAGAACATCCCTGGTCATCCCTACTGCCTCTGATCTGGAGGACTCACTAAACAGAGAACATCCCTGGTCATCCCTACTGCCTCTGATCTGGATGACTCACTAAACAGAGAACATCCCTGGTCATCCCTACTGCCTCTGATCTGGAGGACTCACTAAACAGAGAACATCCCTGGTCATGGCTACTGCCTCTGATCTGGAGGACTCACTAAACAGAGAACATCCCTGGTCATCCCTACTGCCTCTGATCTGGAGGACTCACTAAACAGAGAACATCCCTGGTCATCCCTACTGCCTCTGATCTGGAGGACTCACTAAACAGAGAACATCCCTGGTCATCCCCACTGCCTCTGATCTGGAGGACTGACTAAACAGAGAACATCCCTGGTCATCCCTACTGCCTCTGATCTGGAGGACTCACTAAAGAGAGAACATCCCTGGTCGTCCCTACTGCCTCTGATCTGGAGGACTCACTAAACAGAGAACATCCCTGGTCATCCCTACTGCCTCTGAGCTGGAGGACTCACTAAACAGAGAACATCCCTGGTCATCCCTACTGCCTCTGATCTGGAGGACTCACTAAACAGAGAACATCCCTGGTCGTCCTTACTGCCTCTGATCTGGAGGACTCACTAAAAAGAGAACATCCATGGTCATCCCTACTGCCTCTGATCTGGAGGACTCACTAAACAGAGAACATCCCTGGTCGTCCCTACTGCCTCTGATCTGGAGGACTCACTAAACAGAGAACATCCCTGGTCATCCCTACTGCCTCTGATCTGGAGGACTCACTAAACACGCATGCTTTGTATATGTCTGAGTGTTGGAGTAATTTGAAATGATTCATATTTTTACTTTCAATACTCAAGTATTTTATATTTTAGTTAAGAACAAATTCTTATATCCAGCGACGGCCTACCCCGGCCTAACCCAGACGACACTGGGCCAATTGTGTGCCGCCCTATTGGACCCCCAATCACAGCCGGATGTGATACAGCCTGGATTTGAACCAGGAACTGTAGTGACTCCTCTTGCACTGAGATGCAGTGCCTTAGACCGCTGCACTAATCGTGAGTCATTTACTTTTGATACTTAAGTATATTTAAAACCAAATACTTTTAGACTTTTACTCAAGTAGTACTTTACTGGGTGACTTTCACTTTAGTCATTTTCTGTTAAGGTATCTTTACTTTTACTCAAGTATGACAGTTGGGTACTTTTCCACCACTGCTGTCTACAGAGGTCAGGGGGGGGTTTACAACATGCCCCAATGGGGGTCTTACTCTCTACCATGCCCCAATGGGGGTCTGTTTACTCTCTACCATGCCACAATGGGGGTCTGTTTACTCTCTACCATGCCACAATGGGGGTCTTACTCTCTACCATGCCCCAATGGGGGTCTGTTTACTCTCTACCATGCCCCAATGGGGGTCTGTTTACTCTCTACCATGCCACAATGGGGGTCTTACTCTCTACCATGCCCCAATGGGGGTCTTACTCTCTACCATGCCCCAATGGGGGTCTGTTTACTCTCTACCATGCCCCAATGGGGGTCTGTTTACTCTCTACCATGCCACAATGGGGGTCTTACTCTCTACCATGCCCCAATGGGGGTCTGTTTACTCTCTACCATGCCCCAATGGGGGTCTGTTTACTCTCTACCATGCCCCAATGGGGGTCTGTTTACTCTCTACCATGCCCCAATGGGGGTCTGTTTACTCTCTACCATGCCCCAATGGGGGTCTGTTTACTCTCTACCATGCCCCAATGGGGGTCTGTTTACTCTCTACCGGGACATAGGATTCTTATGTGTCCAGAGGCAGGTTGGTTGGTGAAGGGAGGGACAACACATGGCATGGGTGTGTGTGTGCGCATGCGTGTGTGCGTGCGTACATGTGTGTGTGTGTGTGTGTGTGCGCACGTGCGTGCGTGCGTGCGTGCGTGCGTGTGTGTGTGCGTGTGTGTGTGTGCGTGCGTGCGTACATGTGTGTGTGTGTGTGTGTGTGTGTGCGCACGTGCGTGCGTGCGTGCGTGTGTGTGTGTGCGTGCGTGTGTGTGTGTGCGTGCGTACGTGTGTGTGTGTGTGTGTGTGTGTGCGTGCGTGCGTGCGCGTGTATGTGCGTGTGTGTATAACTGAGGTGGGATAATTGGCTCTCAGTTGAACACGTGCCAGCAGCTGGCACCTCATCAGGAGCCATTCTGGATGGAATAGATCTCCACGGAGACACCTCCAGGTGCAAAATGGATTATTTTATCAAATCCCATTCTTATTTACACCGCCATATGTCGAGTCAGATCTTTCTCATCTCACTACTCCAACGATTGTTGCTTATTATTATTACCTAACAAAACATGATTTACATTTTAATTCAAAGACTATAACATCTATTTTAGTAAATTATGTTTGTGTTATTTCTTTTGTTTTTGTATCTTCATTTTTACATTTTTCTGATGTTATTTCATAATCATCGTTTTTTTTATTGGTTAGACTGTCAGAATATCAGTTGTATCCTTTACATTTACGTCATTTAGCAGACGCTCTTATCCAGAGCGACTTACAAATTGGTGCATTCACCTTATGATATTAGTTGTATCCTTTAGACTGTGAGAATGTGAGTTGTATCTTTTTGTCACGTCCTGACCATAGTAAGATGTTATTTTCTATGGTAGAATAGGTCAGGGCGTGACAGGGGGTGTTTTTCTATGTTTTGTATTTCTATATTCATGTTCTAGTTTTGTATTTCTATGTTGGCTTTGTTTGGGATGATCTCCAATTAGAGGTAGCTGGTCCTCGTTGTCTCTAATTGGAGATCATACTTAAGTAGGGTTTTTTTCCTCCTGGGTTTGTGGGAGGTTAGTTTTGAGTATTGTCTGTTTCACCTTTGAGGCACGGTTTGTTTTTGTCTTTTTGTCATTCAAGTTTATTTATGTATTGCATAGTTTCACAGTATAAATAAAATGTGGAATGACACACACGCTGCACTTTGGTCCGCTCCTTCCTACGACAACCGTGACACTTTTAGACTGTCAGAATATAAATTGTATCTTTTGTGTGAGAGCAATGTATTAAGATATTTACCTGTGTTGGGCCACTGGACTCAGCAACTAAGGGTCTGGCTGACAGGCAGCACAGGTAGAGTAACAGATGGAATGAAAGATAACCTACACAGCAACATACAGCACTAATGAGAACACACACACACTTAAACATTCAAACAACATTTTAGACAACACTACAGTCGTGGCCAAAAGTTTTGAGAATGACACAAATTTTTATTTTCACAAAGTCTGCTGCCTCAGTGTCTTTAGATATTTTTGTCAGATGTTACTATGGAATACTGAAGTATAATTACAAGCATTTCATAAGTGTCAAAGGCTTTTATTGACAATTACATGAAGTTGATGCAAAGAGTCAATATTAGCAGGGTTGACCCTTCTTTTTCAAGACCTCTGCAATCCGCCCTGGCATGCTGTCAATTAACTTCTGGGCCACATCCTGACTGATGGCAGCCCATTCTTGCATAATCAATGCTTGGAGTTTGTCAGAATTTGTGGGGTTTTGTTTGTCCACCCGCCTCTTGAGGCTTGACCACAAGTTCTCAATGGGATTAAGGTCTGGGGAGTTTCCTGGCCATGGACCCAAAATATTGATGTTTTGTTCCCTGAGCCACTTTTGCCTTATGGCAAGGTGCTCCATCATGCTGGAAAAGGCATTGTTCGTCACCAAACTGTTCCTGGATGGTTGGGAGGAGTTGCTCTCGGAGGATGTGTTGGTACCATTCTTTATTCATGGCTGTGTTCTTAGGCAAAATTGTGAGTGAGCCCACTCCCTTGGCTGAGAAGCAACCCCACACATGAATGGTCTCAGGATGCTTTACTGTTGGCATGACACAGGACTGATGGTAGCGCTCACCTTGTCTTCTCCGGACAAGCTTTTTTCCGGATGCCCAAAACAATCGGAAAGGGGATTCATCAGAGAAAATTACTTTACCCCAGTCCTCAGCAGTCCTATCCCTGTACCTTTTGCAGAATATCAGTCTGTCCCTGATGTTTGTCATGGAGAAAAGTGGCTTCTTTGCTGCCCTTCTTGACACCAGGCCATCCTCCAAAACTCTTCGCCTCACTGTGCATGCAGATTCACTCACACCTGCCTGCTACCATTCCTGAGCAAGCTCTGTACTGGTGGTGCCCCGATCCCGCAGCTGAATCAACTTTAGGAGACTGTCCTGGCGCTAGCTGGACTTTCTTGGGCGCCCTGAAGCCTTCTTCACAACAATTGAACCGCTCTCCTTGAAGTTCTTGATGATCCAATAAATGGTTGATTTAGGTGCAATCTTACTGGCAGCAATATCCTTGCCTGTGAAGCCCTTTTTGTGAAAAGCAATGATGACGGCACGTGTTTCCTTGCAGGTAAACATGGTTGAGAGAGGAAGAACAATGATTCCAAGCACCACCCTCCTTTTGAAGCTTCCAGTCTGTTATTCAAACTCAATCAGCATGATAGAGTGATCTCCAGCCTTGTCCTTGTCAACACTCACACCTGTGTTAACGAGAGAGTCACTGACATGATGTCAGCTGGTCCTTTTGTGGCAGGGCTGAAATGCAGTGGAAATGTTTTGGGGGGATTCAGTTCATTTGCATGGCAAAGAGGGACTTTGAAATTAATTGCAATTCATCTGATCACTCTTCATAACATTCTGGAGTATATGCAAATTGACATCATACAAACTGAGGCAGCAGACTTTGTGAAAATTAATATCTGTGTCATTCTCAAAACTTTTGGCCACGACTACATTACTACTTTTAAATTAAATAGTAAGCATATCAATGAGACAATAATATAAAAAAATTTACCTCATGTTTTATTTGTTATTTATTTAACCTTTATTTAACTAGGCAAGTCAGTTAAGAACAAATTCTTATTTACAATGACGGCCTACCAAAAAGCAAAAGGCCTCCTGCGGGAACGGGATTATATGTATTTTTTAAATCAATAAAAATACAGGACAAAACGACAAGAGAGACAACACAACACTACATAAAGAGAGACCTAAGACGACAACATAGCATGGCAGCACCACAACATGACAACAACATGGTAACAACACAACATGGCAGCAGCACAACATGGTAGCAGCACAAAACAGGGTACGAACATTGTTGGGCACAGACAACAGCACAAAGGGCAAGAAAGTAGAGACAATAATACATCACGTGAAGCAATCACATATTCAAGAAATAATCTACCTAAGTAATGATGATATAATGATTTTATTTATTTATTTTAATTTTACCTTTAGTTAATGATGATGGGGAACTAAGTAATGTAACACGCACAAGTACACACACACTCACTCCCTCACACACACGCTGACACGTATAAACACACACACACACTCACTCCCTCACACACACTCCCTCCCTCCCTCACACACACTCACTCCCTCACACACACCCTGACACGTATAAACACACACACACTCACTCCCTCACACACACCCTGACACGTATAAACACACACACACACTCACTCCCTCACACACACTCCCTCCCTCACACACACACACTCACTCCCTCACACACACCCTGACACGTATAAACACACACACACACTCACTCCCTCACACACACCCTGACACGTATAAACACACACACACACTCCCTCCCTCACACACACACACTCCCTCCCTCACACACACACACTCACTCCCTCACACACACCCTGACACGTATAAACACACACACACACTCACTCCCTCACACACACACACTCACTCCCTCACACACACCCTGACACGTATAAACACACACACACACTCACTCCCTCACACACACCCTGACACGTATAAACACACACACACACTCACTCCCTCACACACACACACTCCCTCCCTCACACACACACACTCCCTCCCTCACACACACACACTCACTCCCTCACACACACCCTGACACGTATAAACACACACACACACTCCCTCCCTCACACACACACACACACTCCCTCCCTCACACACACACACTCCCTCCCTCACACACACACACTCACTCCCTCACACACACCCTGACACGTATAAACACACACACACTCCCTCCCTCACACACACACACTCACTCCCTCACACACACCCTAACACGTATAAACACACACACACACTCCCTCCCTCACACACACACACTCCCTCCCTCACACACACACACTCCCTCCCTCACACACACACACTCACTCCCTCACACACACACACTCACTCACTCACACACACCCTGACACGTATAAACACACACACACACACTCACTCCCTCACACACACCCTGACACGTATAAACACACACACACACTCACTCCCTCACACACACTCCCTCCCTCCCTCACACACACTCACTCCCTCACACACACCCTGACACGTATAAACACACAC
>NC_042979.1:46419143-46426643 GCF_901001165.1 Salmo trutta | reverse complement strand
GCAATATATATAGGGTACATTTGGGTCGCAGACCCTGTGATTAGAGTCAGGAGGTTACAACTGCCAGGTCGCAGTTGTAAATAAGAACTTGTTCTCAACTAGCTTACCTGGTTAAATAAATAAAACATGTAAAATGAGTAGTGTCAGTGTCCTCACTGATTAGAGTCAGGAGTGGTGTCAGTGTCCTGACTGATTAGAGTCAGGAGTAGTGTCAGTGTCCTCACTGATTAGAGTCAGGAGTCCTGACTGATTAGAGTCAGGAGTAGTGTCAGTGTCCTCACTGATTAGAGTCAGGAGTCCTGACTGATTAGAGTCAGGAGTAGTGTCAGTGTCCTGACTGATTAGAGTCAGGAGTAGTGTCAGTGTCCTCACTGATTAGAGTCAGGAGTCCTGACTGATTAGAGTCAGGAGTAGTGTCAGTGTCCTGACTGATTAGAGTCAGGAGTAGTGTCAGTGTCCTGACTGATTAGAGTCAGGAGTAGTGTCAGTGTCCTGACTGATTAGAGTCAGGAGTGGTGTCAGTGTCCTCACTGATTAGAGTCAGGAGTGGTGTCAGTGTCCTCACTGATTAGAGTCAGGAGTAGTGTCAGTGTCCTCACTGATTAGAGTCAGGAGTAGTGTCAGTGTCCTCACTGATTAGAGTCAGGAGTGGTGTCAGTGTCCTCACTGATTAGAGTCAGGAGTGGTGTCAGTGTCCTCACTGATTAGAGTCAGGAGTGGTGTCAGTGTCCTCACTGATTAGAGTCAGGAGTGGTGTCAGTGTCCTCACTGATTAGAGTCAGGAGTGGTGTCAGTGTCCTCACTGACTGTCAGCGACCGACAGGCACAACAAGCTACAAGCAATGTACTGTCCAGGTACTACACGCTACACGCTATGTACTGTCCAGGTACTACACGCTACAAGCTATGTACTATCCAGGTACTACACGCTACACGCTATGTACTATCCAGGTACTACACGCTACACGCTATGTACTATCCAGGTACTACACGCTACAAGCTATGTACTATCCAGGTACTACACGCTACAAGCTATGTATCATCCAGGTACTACACGCTATGTACTATCCAGGTACTACACGCTATGTACTATCCAGGTACTACACGCTACAAGCTATGTACTATCCAGGTACTACACGCTACACGCTATGTACTATCCAGGTACTACACGCTACACGCTATGTACTATCCAGGTACTACAAGCTATGTACTATCCAGGTACTACACGCTACACGCTATGTACTGTCCAGGTACTACACGCTACAAGCTATGTACTATCCAGGTACTACACGCTACACGCTATGTACTATCCAGGTACTACACGCTACACGCTATGTACTATCCAGGTACTACACGCTACACGCTATGTACTATCCAGGTACTACACGCTACAAGCTATGTATCATCCAGGTACTACACACTACAAGCTATGTACTCTCCAGGCATCTCACATCCTCACCTGCCCTCTCCTCTTCTTCAGGTGTGAAGAAACCACACAAATACGCTTGAATGCATTCACCCTAGTAGCCGGACGCCTCTCTGGCCTGGTGTAAGTGTCGCTGCCGTGTTGCCTCTCCAAAGCCAACTGGCTGGTGCACTGCAGTGATCCCTCCTCGAAGGGTTCTCCCCCCTTCCCTGGAGAACGAAGTTAGTAGGCTGCTTCTGGATGACTTGGTTGGTGCTCCTGTTCTTGCTCCTACCAACCAGCCATGGAGATATATCACTCACCGTGGAAGTAGAAAGCAGCGACCTCTGGCAAAGGGGGCCTCCTTGACGATGGTACGCCCGGACTAGAAACAGCTTTTCCAATCTGGATCCAGATGTTCCAGCGTCTTCTTCCCTGGGGGTTTCCGATTCGAAATTGGATCTGCAGGTACCTGCGCCTTCGTCCTCTGTTCTGGCTCCCTCTCTGGTGGCTTCGACCTTGGGTTCAGATCCTCAGAGCTCACCCCTCATTGGATCGTGAGGTTGTCTGAGACTCCGACCCTTTCATCATCCACAAAGGATTTTACTGCTGGCTCGGGTCCATCGGGCCCCACCACCTTTCGGATTTCGAAGGTTTTGCGAAACCACTCGAGGCAAAAGAATGGCCGGACCTACTCAGCCATTGCTCCAGCTGTCGTCATCGGCCGCTCTGTGGTAAGAAACATCTTGGTTCCCAAGGCAAAAATCCTGTGCTATCCTGGAGCACGAGTAAAGGACATTACAAGGCTACTTCCGACCGTTCTACGACAGCTGCTGGGAGCTGAAGCTATCGTAGTCCATGTGGGGTCAAACGACATTAGGAGGACTAGCTCGGAACTGCTGAAAATTGATTTTAAAGAACCGATTCCTGCTCTGAAAGGTTCCAAAAAGTGGCTAATTATTTCAGGTCCGGTACCATCGTTGGACCGCAGGTGTGAAATATTCCTCAGGCTACTGGCATTACACACCTGGCTAAAAGATTACTGTAGCTCTGTTGGAATAACTTTTTATAGATAACTTTGACACCTTCCATTCAAATAATCTTGACTCCTGGACTCTGTCCATGCATTTCAAGGCTGCGTTGAGACAATGACTTATCAATGACCCAAGCCCAGCTCAGATAATCCCTAACATTGTATCGCTGATTTGTCGTAATGCTGCAGCAAATGTACATTATACCTAGGGGCATTGGTAGTCACACTGTAGGTAATCTAATTTATGTCCCTCTATTCCTCTGTCGATTGTACAGCATTGTATGCAGATATGTGCCTGTGAACCAGAGTTATACTGTTCGCACAGAGGCGATGTGCCCTATTAGGAAGTTCACTGTGTGCAACTCACCCTGCACTGTCAGCTCAAACATAAATAACATGAGCATGTCTACTTCTGATAAGCTTCCCACTAATTTATAAAAAACAATCAAGCATACCAGAAAAGTGCTAAAAAAAATATCCTACATTAACATATGTATCCTAAGAAACAAGTTTTATCAAATTTGCTAGTAACAGATGACATTCATATTCTGACTCTGAAACTCTCTGAAACTCACTTAGATAATACCTTTGATGATACAGTGGTAGCAATACATGGTTATAACATCTACCGAAAAAACAGAAATGCCAATGGGGGAGGTGTTGCAGTCTATATTCAGAATCATATTCCTTTAAAGTCTAGAGACGATCTAATGTTAAATACTGTTGAAGTAATATGGCTACAGGTTCATCTGCCTCACCTAAAGCCCATTATGGTGGGAAGTTGCTATAGGCCACCAAGTGCTAACAGTCAGTATCTGGATAATATGTGTGAAATGCTTGATAATGTATGTGATATCAACAGAGAGGTATATTTTCTGGGTGATTTAAATATTGACTGGCTTTCATCAGGCTGCCAACTCAAGAGAAAGCTTCAAACTATAACCAGCGCCTGCAACCTGGTTCAGGTTATCAATCAACCTACAATTGTTCCACAATTAAACGTTTTGAGATTATGCCGCGGGACTTAGAGGTAATTTGTAGTTTATTTCGTTACCCTGCATTACTGCTTCATTACTCCAGACCACCACAAGGGGGAGTTAGAGCACTGATTATGCTTTTGGGTCTAATGTGTCTCTACCTGAATGAATGCTGTCAATAAATGGGCAATATAAACCAAATAGAAACGGATAATTGTGCATGACTTCAAAATTGAATTTGAATGAACTGAATGATGAGGATGATGAAGAAGAGGGTGATTGAACTTAGAACAATAATGTAAGAATTGCTCTTCCTCTGTCCGAAGCGCACACCAGAAAAAAGACACTTCTTTTTGTTTCTACTTGGTCAGAAGAAGCTGTAACTAGACTGTAGCATATTACTGACTAAAACTGTTGTTGCACTAAGGTTTTTATTTGAAATGAAATGAAAATGTTCACTTATATCCCATGATATTCTTAAGATATATGTGTTGACTGAATATAAGCAGCAAGTGATGTCTGCTAAATTAACAAGTCAAATTAACAAGTCATAAAGCCTCTCGGCACTTACAACAATACAAACGACAACTACATCACACCTGCCCAGACCCACTTACTCACACCCCCAGCTCCAGCACCTGCGTCACTCTTCGCCACATGGCCTCAAACTGCACCACTTTGTTTCTCTCCGTTGCCCACGCACTAGGCAGGTATCCTAGTGGTTAGAGCATTGGACCAGTAACCGAAAGGTCGCTCGATCGAATTCCTGAACTGACATGGTAGAAATCTGTTGTTCTGCTCCCGAGCAAGGCAGTTAACCTATTGTTCCCCGGGCGCTGAAAACGTGGATATTGATTATGGCAGCCCCCCCCCCCCCCCCCCCCCTGCACCTCTGATTCAGAGGGGTGGGGTTAAATGAGGAAGACACATTTCAGTTGAAGGCATTCAGTTGTACAACTGACTAGGTATCCCTGTTTGCCCTTTCCCCTCCCCATTTCCCCTCCCCCTTTCACTTTCAACATTTGGATAATAAAGCATTTCAAGGCAGACATTGGTTGATTTTCAGTTTTTTATAAAAAATGTAAAAAGTAAGATGATTGACGGGAAAGTATCGTCCAAGCCATAGGGTATCTCGCTGCACCCTTATATGCCATGTCTTGAAATATGCAGACAGACGGATTAAAAGTTAATTTCCATTGTAATTGTTCTGACCGCCTAATTTCTAACCCATAACTTTTGGACTTTATAACATTCCCAGAGGGCATGGATTGTTATATCTTAATGAAAAATGAACCTGGTCATTTAATTTACTGCAGGCCTAAGACCTATGGTTTTAACCTTCTGAATGAATGATTATATTGAAGATAGAAACCGCCCCAAAATTACTTCCGAGAGCCGATCCGTTACCCAACAAAATAATATCAATTTATTTAGCCTAATTGTTTTAATGACTACGGACAGTAACCTCTTTTCCGGCATTAATTAATTTGTCTGCATGTCTATTCAACATTTGTCTAAAAAGAAACCAAACCATGAATTAAGAACGATATTTTTTTTTCACGGCGCAATGCGGCACATTGACAACTCAAATCGCTTTAAAGAGCCTTCTGATATTAGACAACAAATAAATATAATAAAACGATAACTTCAAAAACAATCCATTCGTCACTGGATTTCTTCAAATTGCTGTGCAGGAAAAGGATGTCATCAACTGTGCCTGGTCGCAAGCTGGCAGCTGACCTCTCTCTGAAACTACACATCCATCTGAAACTGACTTCTCTCTGAAACTACACATCCATCTGAAGCTGACTTCTCTCTGAAACTACACATCCATCTGAAACTGACTTCTCTCTGAAACTACACATCCATCTGAAGCTGACTTCTCTCTGAAACTACACATCCATCTGAAACTGACTTCTCTCTGAAACTACACATCCATCTGAAGATGACTTCTCTCTGAAACTACACCCATTTGAAGCTGACTTCTCTCTGAAACTACACATCCATCTGAAACTGATTTCTCTCTGAAACTACACATCCATCTGAAGATGACTTCTCTCTGAAACTACACATCCATCTGACACTGACTTCTCTCTGAAACTACACATCCATCTGAAACTGACTTCTCTCTGAAACTACACATCCATCTGAAGATGACTTCTCTCTGAAACTACACATCCATCTGAAGGTGACTTCTCTCTGAAACTACACATCCATCTGAAACTGACTTCTCTCTGAAACTACACATCCATCTGAAACTGACTTCTCTCTGAAACTACACATCCATCTGAAACTGATTTCTCTCTGAAACTACACATCCATCTGAAACTGACTTCTCTCTGAAACTACACATCCATCTGAAACTGACTTCTCTCTGAAACTACACATCCATCTGAAACTGACTTCTATCTGAAACTACACATCCATCTGAAACTGACTTCTCTCTGAAATTACACATCCATCTGAAACTGACTTCTCTCTGAAACTACACATCCATCTGAAACTGACTTCTCTCTGAAACTACACATCCATCTGAAGGTGACTTCTCTCTGAAACTACACATCCATCTGAAACTGACTTCTCTCTGAAACTACACATTCATCTGAAACTGACTTCTCTCTGAAACTACACATCCATCTGAAACTGACTTCTCTCTGAAACTACACATCCATCTGAAACTGATTTCTCTCTGAAACTACACATCCATCTGAAACTGACTTCTCTCTGAAACTACACATCCATCTGAAGCTGACTTCTCTCTGAAACTACACATCCATCTGAAACTGACTCTTCATCCTTTGGAACAACATCATTACCAGGTGGACAGTAGGCCTCTTGAAGCGATACAGGAAATCAACTAGATCCACAAGTATTATTTCACAATAGCTGGACTTATACTATCTGCAGTTTTGAGCTGCACTGTCTCACTCCGTAGTGGATAACATCCACTCTTCATTTATCTAAGGTATAAGTATAGTATTTTTTGAGTGTAATTGCGTCATTGTATTTACCCAAGTTCTCTCTCAACTCTGGGAACACCCACCAGCGGATGTCTTGTTGTTGCCTTATGCAGGACTCCCGTGCGATAGGAGAGAGACAGACTGAAATGTTCACACCTCCATTCATTTACAAAAGGATAGTCTGATAGCTTGGCTAGGTGTGAAAAATACCCCCAATTTGTGCCACAGTTTAGACTACCTATAGATGATGTGGTCAGTCAGAGTTGAGTCCCAAAAAAAAGGGGCAAACTTGCAAAGTATTACATGTACATATTACCTCAACTAACCGGTGCCCCCGCACACTGACTCTATACCGGTGCCCCCGCACACTGACTCTATACCGGTGCCCCCGCACACTGACTCTATACCGGTGCCCCCGCACACTGACTCTATACCGGTGCCCCCGCACACTGACTCTATACCGGTGCCCCCGCACATTGACTCAATACCGGTGCCCCCGCACATTGACTCTATACCGGTGCTCCCGCACACTGACTCTATACCGGTGCCCCCGCACACTGACTCTATACCGGTGCCCCCGCACATTGACTCTATACCGGTGCCCCCGCACACTGACTCTATACCGGTGCCCCCGCACACTGACTCTATACCGGTGCCCCCGCACACTGACTCTATACCGGTGCCCCCGCACATTGACTCTATACCGGTGCCCCCGCACACTGACTCTATACCGTTGCCCCCGCACACTGACTCTATACCGGTGCCCCCGCACACTGACTCTATACCGGTGCCCCCTGTATTTAGCCTTGCTTGTTATTTTACTGCTGCTGTTTAATTATTTGTTACTTTTATTTTCTATTTTCTACTTATCTATTTTTTACTTAACACTTATTTTTCTTTTTTTCTTAACTTCTTAAAGCATTGTTGGTTAAGGGCTGTTAAAGTAATTATTTCACTGCAAGGTCACTACCTGTTGAATTTGGCGAATGTGACAGATCAGATTTGATTTGATTTGAAGTATTCTAGGCTTAAGTACCCTAAAGTTATATATTTCTAACTCAATATCACAGACCAGATTTGCCCTAACAAAAAATGCATCAACCCCTACAAATGTATTCAAAATGT
>NC_042979.1:46404143-46414143 GCF_901001165.1 Salmo trutta | reverse complement strand
TTGATATGATTCTCTTTTCTTTTGTTCAAATACATTTTACTATTACTTCATCCGACTGATCTTACGATAATTACTAAACCGTTTGGTAAACCTAGAGATTTTAAACTGGTTTACATAATGAAAATATTTGTCTGGTAAAGCAGAAAGAATTGTATGTACGATTATGATAATGAACATCATAATTTTAATTTACAGTAAGTAAAAAAAAAAATCTAATTGACAAGCTCAGAGATATACTGTATGTCACGAAGGCATCCCCTATATGGTAAACAGGTACTCCGGTATCCAAAGTGACAACAGTGATTCCAGTGGGAATCGAACCCACAACTCTGGTGTTGCCAGGGCCATGCTCTTATGAACTGAGCCACGTACAGGACCACTCCCTTAGATAAGTACAACACAATACTGTAAAATACAATACACGATTACAGTACAATACTGTAAAATACAATACACGATTACAATACAATACTGTAAAATACAATACACGATTACAATATAGGTGGAAGATGTATTATTGCCAACCCCATGAGCACACCACCCACGTTCACACCACCCACGTTCACACCACCCACGTTCACACCACCCACGTTCACACCACCCATATTCACACCACCCACGTTCACACCACCCATATTCACACCACCCACGTCTACACCACCCACGTTCACACCACCCACGTCTACACCACCCACGTTCACACCACCCACATTCACACCACCCACGTTCACACCACCCACATGCACACCACCCACGTCTACACCACCCACGTTCACACCACCCACGTCTACACCACCCACGTTCACACCACCCACATTCACACAACCCACGTTCACACCACCCACATTCACACCACCCACATTTACACCACCCACCTTTTACACCACCCACGTTCACACCACCCACATTCACACCACCCACGTCTACACCACCCACATTCACACCACCCACGTTCACACCACCCACGTTCACACCTTCCACATCTACACCACCCACGTCTACACCACCCATGTCTACACCACCCACGTTCACACCACCCACGTTCACACCACCCACGTTCACACCACCCGCGTTCACACCACCCGCGTTCACACCACGGATGAGACATGCAATGACGTCCATCCCAGACCAACGTCAGGCTTGGATTCGCTACGCTAAAAAGGTTTTTCCACAGGTGCATGGACAATGAGGATATTTCCTGTGATGTCGATGAGACCCTACGGCCGAATGTTCGAGACAGGCTTGATGCTAACTGGTGCCTGCTCATCATTATGTTTCTGTCATTTGATTACAGTACACCTGTTTATTTTTGTTGCGTTAATGATTGTGAAAGATGTCGTCGGTGACTGTACCTTGGGATATAAATTATGTTCATTTTAACGGGTAGTGAAAGTGTATCGCCTAAAGTGAAAGCAGTGTAATCTACTGTAATTTGTAGCATATTACATTCAAAGGGCAATTTTGAAACATGAATCTTGCATTTTTTTGCCTAATTGGTTGTTAAAATAACTAAATTCAGAAGATATGTCATCATGTTGTGTTTTGGTGAAAGATGTCTTCAAACAAAAACGAAGACACAATAAAAGAAAGTTTGAAATATGAAACTTGCAGCGTTACAAGTATAGCCTGTTTGGAGTTTTGAAAATTCACCAAATACTTGTGAAAATAGCACTAAATCGATTGAAAAAAAACTGTAATGAATCTAAAACTGGCTCAGATATCCATCTCTGGCAGTAAAGACGTGTGTGTGTGTGTGTGTGTGTGTGTGTGTGTGTGTGTGTGTGTGTGTGTGTGTGTGTGTGTGCGTGTGTGTGTGTGTGTGTGTGTGTGTGTGTGTGTGTGTGTGTGTGTGTGTTGTGTGTGTGTGTGTGTGTTGTGTGTGTGACAGAGGATCTACAGGAAACAGGCACCATTTGGCGTTTATGCAAATGAGAGAAACAAGATGGCCGCCTGCCAAACCCTGTCAGTAAACAAAGCTTGTTTGACTGCTATGGGGGGAAAAATACTGTTAAGGTGGTCGAATCAAGATACAGTATGTGTTGACGGTAGATATGTTAGACATGAGCAGTCCACCTTAAACTACTTAAAAGATCCATTAACTTGTGATCCATTGTGAGTCTGTTGGTCTTGAGTATCAAATGGCACCCTATTCCCTATATAGTGCACTACTTTTGACCAGAGCCCTATGGAACCCTATTTCCTATATAGTGCACTACTTTTGACCAGAGCTAATTTGGGATGCAAACTCTGTTGGTCTGCATCCTAATCCTCTACATTGTTGCCTGGCCCCTTCTATAGGGACACTGGGTAACCATGGCAGCCACACATCCAATGCCAACCCAACCTACTAATTAGCCAATGGTTGGGCTTGGACATCGGATGTTCTCAGGGTTAGAAAACACCTCGTTTGAATCGAATAGACGAACTGCACTGTAATTTACTCCAGATAGCATGATGAAATCACACAGACTGGAGGAATAGCAGATGGCAGTGGAGGAGTCGTTACTAGGTCAAGATAATGACGAACGAATGTGGACCTTTTTTTTAATTTACAGAACAGCCATTAGAGTTGTGGACCGTTCTACTGGTCTGGTTCCATAGTAACACAGAACAACCATTAGAGTTGTGGACCGTTCTACTGGTCTGGTTGCATAGTAACACAGAACAACCATTAGAGTTGTGGACCGTTCTACTGGTCTGGTTCCATAGTAACATAGAACAGCCATTAGAGTTGTGGACCGTTCTACTGGTCTGGTTCCATAGTAACACAGAACAGCCATTAGAGTTGTGGACCGTTCTACTGGTCTGGTTCCATAGTAACACAGAACAGCCATTAGAGTTGTGGACCGTTCTACTGGTCTGGTTCCATAGTAACACAGAACAGCCATTAGAGTTGTGGACCGTTCTACTGGTCTGGTTCCATAGTAACACAGAACAGCCATTAGAGTTATGGACCGTTCTACTGGTCTGGTTCCATAGTAACACAGAACAGCCATTAGAGTTGTGGACCGTTCTACTGGTCTGGTTCCATAGTTCTACTGGTCTGGTTCCATAGTAACACAGAACAGCCATTAGAGTTATGGACCGTTCTACTGGTCTGGTTCCATAGTAACACAGAACAGCCATTAGAGCTGTGGACCGTTCTACTGGTCTGGTCTGGTTCCATAGTAACACAGAACAGCCATTAGAGTTGTGGACCGTTCTACTGGTCTGGTTCCATAGTTCTACTGGTCTGGTTCCACAGTAACACAGAACAGCCATTAGAGTTATGGACCGTTCTACTGGTCTGGTTCCATAGTTCTACTGGTCTGGTTCCACAGTAACACAGAACAGCCATTAGAGTTATGGACCGTTCTACTGGTCTGGTTCCATAGTTCTACTGGTCTGGTTCCACAGTAACACAGAACAGCCATTAGAGTTATGGACCGTTCTACTGGTCTGGTTCCGTAGTAACACAGAACAGCCATTAGAGTTGTGGACCGTTCTACTGGTCTGGTTCCATAGTAACACAGAACAGCCATTATAGTTGTGGACCGTTCTACTGGTCTGGTTCCGTAGTAACACAGAACAGCCGTTAGAGTTGTGGACCGTTCTACTGGTCTGGTCTGGTTCCACAGTAACACAGAACAGCCATTAGAGTTATGGACCGTTCTACTGGTCTGGTTCCATAGTTCTACTGGTCTGGTTCCATAGTAACACAGAACAGCCATTAGAGTTGTGGACCATTCTACTGGTCTGGTTCCATAGTAACACAGAACAGCCATTAGAGTTGTGGACCGTTCTACTGGTCTGGTTCCATAGTAACACAGAACAACCATTAGAGTTGTGGACCGTTCTACTGGTCTGGTTCCATAGTAACACAGAACAGCCATTAGAGTTATGGACCGTTCTACTGGTCTGGTTCCATAGTTCTACTGGTCTGGTTCCGTAGTAACACAGAACAGCCATTAGAGTTGTGGACCGTTCTACTGGTCTGGTTCCATAGTAACACAGAACAGCCATTAGAGTTATGGACCGTTCTACTGGTCTGGTTCCATAGTAACACAGTAATACATCATCCTCAGCCACATCAATAAATCTAACACAGATAATCAAAAATGGCTTTATTTGCTGAAAGTACCAAACACTTATCTTACTCCTTAAGATGAAATAAGCCTTCTACTGTAATGAATTATTAAACTCTCTACTGTTTTACATTTACCAGGAAACCCCCTTTAGCCTGGGATAGTGAAACCCCCTTTAGCCTGGGCCAGGAAACCCCCTTTAGCCTGGGCCAGGAAACCCCCTTTAGCCTGGGATAGTGAAACCCTCTTTAGCCTGGGCCAGGAAACCCCCTTTAGCCTGGGATAGTGAAACCCCCTTTAGCCTGGGATAGTGAAACCCTCTTTAGCCTGGGCCAGGAAACCCCCTTTAGCCTGGGCCTGGAAACCCCCTTTAGCCTGGGATAGTGAAACCCCCTTTAGCCTGGGCCAGGAAACCCCCTTTAGCCTGGGATAGTGAAACCCCCTTTAGCCTGGGATAGTGAAACCCCCTTTAGCCTGGGCCAGGAAACCCCCTTTAGACTGGGCCAGGAAACCCCCTTTAGCCTGGGATAGTGAAACCCCCTTTAGCCTGGGATAGTGAAACCCCCTTTAGCCTGGGCCAGGAAACCCCCTTTAGCCTGGGATAGTGAAACCCCCTTTAGCCTGGGCCAGGAAACCCCCTTTAGCCTGGGATCATGAAACCCCCTTTAGCCTGGGATAGTGAAACCCCCTTTAGCCTGGGCCAGGAAACCCCCTTTAGCCTGGGATCGTGAAACCCCCTTTAGCCTGGGATAGTGAAACCCCCTTTAGCCTGGGATAGTGAAACCCCCTTTAGCCTGGGATAGTGAAACTCCCTTTAGCCTGGGCCAGGAAACCCCCTTTAGCCTGGGATCGTGAAACCCCCTTTAGCCTGGGATAGTGAAACTCCCTTTAGCCTGGGATCATGAAACCCCCTTTAGCCTGGGCCAGGAAACCCCCTTTAGCCTGGGATCGTGAAACCCCCTTTAGCCTGGGATCATGAAACCCCCTTTAGCCTGGGCCAGGAAACCCCCTTTATGCATGGGTCAGGAAACCCCCTTTAGCCTGCTATAGTGAAACCCCCTTTAGCCTGGGACCAGGAAACCCCCTTTAGCCTGGGCCAGGAAACCCCCTTTATGCATGGGCCAGGAAACCCCCTTTAGCCTGGGCCAGGAAACCCCCTTTATGCATGGGCCAGGAAACCCCCTTTATGCATGGGCCAGGAAACCCCCTTTATGCATGGGCCAGGAAACCCCCTTTATGCATGGGCCAGGAAACCCCCTTTAGCCTGGGCCTTGTTCCAAACGGCACACTACACTCTAAAAAGAAAATGTTCCTGGAAGATCTTTTAGGAGTTCTTCAAATTGAAAGTGTGAGGAAAGCTCTATAAGAACCTCCTTCAATGGTGCCCCCCCCCCCCCCCCATTAGTATAATTATTATTATTATCAGCATAACAATAACAACAATAACACAATATTTTAGTTCTCTGTGTTTATTATGATGTTAGTGGCAAAGCAGAATTTAAAAATCTAAATATGACTCTCAGCAGAAGTCTAAGTTCGTTCAGTATATCCTCTGGCCTGTTCATAAGGTTATATTCTTCATATCTACAGCCAGTGTCACGTCCTGGCCAGTATAAGGGTTCATTAGTATTGTAGTTTGGTCAGGGCGTGGCAGAGGGTATTTGTTTTATGTGGTTCAGGGTGGTGTGTTTTTGTTAAAAGGGTGGTTGATTTAGTAATTCCGGGTTTTTGGTTTATGTTTAAGTATTTCTATGTGGAGTCTAGTAAGTGTATGTCTATGTTTGGTTAATTGGGGTTGGGACTCTCAGTTGAAGGCAGGTGTTGTCTATCTGCCTTTGATTGAGAGTCCCATATAGTAGGGTGTGTTTGTGTTTGGTATTTGTGGGTGATTGTTCTGTGTTGAGCCTTAGGCTTTGCCAGACTGTTTTGTTGTTCGTGGTTTCGTTTGTTTGTTATTTTTGTACGTTCATTTTTTGGAAGTTAATAAATCTCAAAATGAGCATACACGTTCCTGCTGCGTTTTGGTCCTCCTTCACCGACGACAACCGTGACAGAATCACCCACCACTCAAGGACCAAGCAGCAGAGGAAGGAGCAGACGGCGTTCGAGTTGGACTGGCGGGAGAAGTGGACTTGGGAGGTAGTTCTGGACGGGGCCGGACCTTGGCACCAGGCTGGGGAGTATCGCCGCCCACAGTGGGAAATTGAGGCAGCCAAGGCAGAGAGGCGCTGAGGGAGAAGCACGAGAGGCACCCCCAATAATTTTTTTGGGGGGGGCACACGGGTAGTTTGGCTAGGCGAAGGAAGAGCCGGAAGTCAGCTACCCGTGGTTATATGGAGGAGCGTATGGGGTGGAGAGCGCTATGCTTCGCTGAGAAGCGCACTATCTCACCCATACGCACGCACAGTCCGGTGCGAGTTATTCCAGCCCCTCGCAGGTGCCGTGCTAGAGCGGGCATCCAGCCTGGTAGGAGGATGCCTGCGCAGCGCATCTGGTCGCCGGTACGCCTCCGAGGACCAGGCTACCCAACTCCCGCTCTACGCACGGCTACCATCAGGCCCCTGCACAGCCCAGTCTGCCCTGTACGAGCACCCCGCTCGTACAGGGCTACTAGTTCCATCCAGCCAAGGCGGGTTGTGCAGGAGATAAGATCTAGACCGGCTGTGCACCTCCATAGCCCTGGGTTTCCAGCTCCTGTCTCTCGTGCGGACCCGGAAGTGCGTCAACCCAGTCCGACTCGTCCTGTTCCCGCTCCCCGCACTAGCCTGCAAGTGCGTAAACCCAGCCTCGCCAGTCAACAGTCGTCGGAGCTGCCCGCCAGTCAACAGTCGTCGGAGCTGCCCGCCAGTCAACAGTCGTCGGAGCTGCCCGCCAGTCAACAGTCGTCGGAGCTGCCCGCCAGTCAACAGTCGTCGGAGTGGTCAGACTGCGCTGAACTGCCGGAGTGGCCAGACTGCGCTGAACTGCCGGAGTGGCCAGACTGCGCTGAACTGCCGGAGTGGCCAGACTGCGCTGAACTGCCAGAGTGGCCAGACTGCGCTGAACTGCCGGAGTGGCCAGACTGCGCTGAACTGCCGGAGTGGCCAGACTGCCCTGAACTGCCGGAGTGGCCAGACTGCCCAGACTGTCCCGAGTTGCCAGACTGCCCAGACTGTCCCGAGTTGCCAGACTGCCCAGACTGTCCCGAGCTGCCAGACTGCCCAGACTGTCCCGAGCTGCCAGACTGCCCAGACAGCCTGGAACGGCCTGAGCCGGAGCCACCTCTAGAAATAGGTGGGTTGGGGAGGGGGGGTGTAGCACAGTGCCGTCGTTGACGGCAGCCACCCTCCCTTCCCTCCCTTTAGAAAAGGGGAATTTTTCTTTTGTTGTTGCTTGGGGTTATTTTTTGTTAAGGTGCTTCCGGGGTAGCACCTTTAAGGGGGGGGTACTGTCACGTCCTGGCCAGTATAAGGTTAATTGTTTTTGTAGTTTGGTCAGGGCGTGGCAGAGGGTATTTGTTTTATGTGGTTCAGGGTGGTGTGTTTTTGTTAAAAGGGTGGTTGATTTAGTAATTCCGGGTTTTTGGTTTATGTTTAAGTATTTCTATGTGGAGTCTAGTAAGTGTATGTCTATGTTTGGTTAATTGGGGTTGGGACTCTCAGTTGAAGGCAGGTGTTGTCTATCTGCCTTTGATTGAGAGTCCCATATAGTAGGGTGTGTTTGTGTTTGGTATTTGTGGGTGATTGTTCTGTGTTGAGCCTTAGGCTTTGCCAGACTGTTTTGTTGTTCGTGGTTTCGTTTGTTTGTTATTTTTGTACGTTCATTTTTTGGAAGTTAATAAATCTCAAAATGAGCATACACGTTCCTGCTGCGTTTTGGTCCTCCTTCACCGACGACAACCGTGACAGCCAGAATGATTTTGCAATGCATGGTGATCGAACAGCTTTCCAGTTATATTCATCAGAGTTTCAGGAGGGTGAAGTCTGTGAATACAAAAATAGTAATTATAAAGACGATCAACAAAACGACAGTATTTATACCTTGTTTTTTTTCTTGGTTTTTTTTTGTGGTAAAATGTGAATGAAAAAAAAACGGTTCACTTTTGAGAACGGTTTTAATATGAAACCGTACTATTGTACGTATGTACTGTTTAGTGCACTACTTTGGACCAAGTCCCATACTGAAAAGTGATCAAAAGTAGTGCACTGTATATAGGGTGCCATTTTGGGACACAGCCATGTGTGTAATGTATTGTAATTATGGCTGTAATTATGGCTGTAATGTATTGTAATTATGGCTGTAATTATGGCTGTAATGTATGGCTGTAATGTATGGCTGTAATGTATTGTAATTATGGCTGTAATGTATTGTAATTATGGCTGTAATGTATTGTAATTATGGCTGTAATGTATTGTAATTATGGCTGTAATTATGGCTGTAATTATGTCTGTAATGTACTGTAATGTATGGCTGTAATGTAGTAGTCATTGTCTCCGAATACACCTGATAATGATCTCTTAACCCATCCAGTGGCTATAACCCATCCAGTGGCTATAACCCATCCAGTGGTTGTCACTCATTGTTCTAGCATCAGGAACCCATAGGCCACAGTACTCACCATATACAGTTCATCAAACTATCCCTGGTTTATACAGTTCATCAAACTATCCCTGGTTTATACAGTACATCAAACTATCCCTGGTTTATACAGTTCATCAAACTATCCCTGGTTTATACAGTACATCACACTATCCCTGGTTAATACAGTACATCAAACTATCCCTGGTTTATACAGTTCATCAAACTATCCCTGGTTTATGCAGTACATCAAACTATCCCTGGTTTATACAGTACATCAAACTATCCCTGGTTTATACAGTTCATCAAACTATCCCTGGTTTATACAGTACATCAAACTATCCCTGGTTTATACAGTTCATCAAACTATCCCTGGTTTATACAGTTCATCAAACTATCCCTGGTTTATACAGTTCATCAAACTATCCCTGGTTTATACAGTACATCAAACTATCCCTGGTTTATACAGTACATCAAACTATCCCTGGTTTATACAGTTCATCAAACTATCCCTGGTTTATACAGTTCATCAAACTATCCCTGGTTTATACAGTACATCAAACTATCCCTGGTTTATGCAGTACATCAAACTATCCCTGGTTTATACAGTACATCAAACTATCCCTGGTTTATACAGTACATCAAACTATCCTTGGTTTATACAGTACATCAAACTATCCCTGGTTTATGCAGTACATCAAACTATCCCTGGTTTATGCAGTACATCAAACTATCCCTGGTTTATGCAGTACATCAAACTATCCCTGGTTTATGAAGTACATCAAACTATCCCTGGTTTATGCAGTACATCAAACTATCCCTGGTTTATGCAGTACATCAAACTATCCCTGGTTTATGCAGTACATCAAACTATCCCTGGTTTATACAGTACATCAAACTATCCCTGGTTTATACAGTACATCAAACTATCCCTGGTTTATACAGTACATCAAAAACACCCAACAGTTTTCTCTCCATCCCTCCATCCCTCCATCCCTCTACCCCTCCATCCCTTTGTCCCTCCATCCCTCCATCCCTCTACCCCTCTACCCCTCCATCCCTTTGTCCCTCCATCCCTCCATCCCCATCCCTCTATCCCATCCCTCTACCCCTCCATCCCTTCATCCCTCCATCTCTCCATCTCTCCATCCCCATCCCTCTACCCCTCCATCCCTCTATCCCCATCCCTCCATCCCTCTACCCCTCCATCCCTCCATCCCTCTATCCCCATCCCTCCATCCCTCTACCCCTCCATCCCTCCATCCCTCTATCCCCATCCCTCCATCCCTCTACCCCTCCATCCCTCCATCCCTCTATCCCCATCTCTCCATCCCTCCATCCCACGCAGCCCCCATGAAGAGCGTTTAAAGCGTGCAGCG